>NC_066531.1:3288595-3383595 GCF_024679095.1 Eriocheir sinensis
CACACACACACATCCTGGGGTTAGCTAGCTCATACATACACATACATAACATACATATATATATATATATATATATATACACACACATACACACATACACACACACATACACACACACACACACACAGCACCAATGGCAGCACATATATATACATATATATATATATATATACATACATATACTAATTAATGTAGTATATATATATATATATATATATATATATATATATATATATATATATTATATATAATAAAATAATGTGTATATATATATATATATATATATATATATATATTATATACTATGTATATATATATATAAATTATATATATATATATATATATATATATATATATATATATATATATATATATATATATATATATATATATATATATATATATATATATTAGTACTAATGGTAGTATATATATATATAAATATATATAAATATATAAATATATATTAGTATATATATATATAAATATATATATATATATATATATATATATATATATATATATATATATATATATATATATATATATATATATATATATATATATATATATATTTATCTGTATATCATCCCTCCTGGCTGGATCCGCCACTGCTGCTGTGACTCACCAGAACGCTGCCTTGCTGTGCTCATCTGATGGAGGGGAAGAGATGAACCAACACTGTTAATCATGTTGTTTTGTATAGTAATGACAACACACATCAACCCAGCCACAATTATGAGGTTTACTGTGCATAAGGAAGATACTACGAGCTATTTAGTGTTATTATAATTACAAAAATGTCTATAACCGTCTTATTTTCTTATGAAGATAAAAGAAATTGCATTGACCCACTTAGCTGATGTTGAGGATGGCAGTGATGTTTACTGGCTGACGCTCATCATGGAAAATCATTTAGCTACCCTGCACTTTCAATTCTCGCCTACTTGTATTCTATTGTATGTATATAAGGTTTATAAAGCAAATAATAGTCACTGAGTTGGAAAGTTTGGTTTAGTCGGCGCAACATCTGTGGTCATATGCCGGAGAGAGACAGAATGGGAAGGAATTATAGGAGAAGGGAACAGTTGGAAAGTTTGGTTTAGGTCGTAGCGAACATCTGTGGTCGCATATGGAGGAAGAGACAGAGGTAAAGGAATTATAGGAGAAGGGAAACAGTTGGAAAGTTTTGCTTAATGGTCGCGAACATCTGTGGTCATATGCCTGAGAGAGACAGAAGGGGAAGGAATTATAGGAGAAGGGAACAGTTGGAATGTTTGGTTTAGTCTGCGCAACATCTGTGGTCATATGCCTGAGAGAGACAGAAGTGTTAGGAATTATAGTATAATGGAACAGTTGGAAATTTTCGTTTAGTCGGGCGCAGAACATCTCTGTGGTCATATGCCGGAGAGAGACAGAAGGGGAAGGAATTATAGGAGAAGTGGAACAGTTGGAAAGTTTACGTTTAGTCACGAACATCTGTGGTCATATGGCCGGAGAGAGACAGAAGGGGAAGGAATTATAGGAGAAGGGAACAGTTGGAAAGTTTGCTTAGTGGTCGGTATGAACATCTGTGGTCATGGCGTCGAGGAGAAGAGACAAGAAGGGGAAAGGAATTATAGGAGAAGAAGAAGCCAGACCCCAGGAGAGAGGACACAACCCCGATTAATACCTGGTACCCATTCACTGCTGGGTGGACAGGGCGAGGGGCATCGGACAATATCTAAATTTTACCACTCCGCCCGGGAATCGAACCCTGGCTCTCTCGGTTGTGAGCTGAGTGTGCTAACCACTGCACCACGAAGCCCCCAGTCACTGAGTTGTCTGCCGCTCTGAGACCTTTTGAGGCACGTTTTGGTGGTTAAGAAAGACCAAGGATTCATGTAAAATCTTGCAGTCTTTCTGTTTTCCGTTCTGGCAGCGCTCAAAGTCCAACTCGTCCAGAAGTCTTGCAGCCTTCCAGACAAAATTCCATTGTCCCGGCAGTGACATCAGAGGAAAACAAGGATTTTTTTTTTTTTTTTTTTTACGTCTACGCCCATAGTGCCGGTAGCCTTGCTTGAGGGGCCTGGATGGTATTCGGCCCCAGCCCATCATGGCGCAGGCAAGTGTTTATAGTGGCGCCATCTTCTCTTGGCTCATGCTGCCCCCTGGAACTCCTTGATTCACTTGGACGGTTTCCTCTAGAGTCCGGGTTGATGGGTGGTCTTCAGGACAGCATGTGGGTAGTTTTAAGCCACTCGGCGGTGACTGAAAAATCCCAGGTGGTAGCGTGGGGATTCGAACCCGCGTCGTCCATCACGTGGTGAATGTGGGCCCAGCACGCTACCACTCAGCCACCGTAGACAATGAAGTGACTATTATTTGCTTTTCATATCTTAAATAAAATACATACAATAGGATATAAATAGATACATAGGTGCATATTGGAAGGGAGGGATCTTGAGAGTGTCCATGTAAAGATACACATCATTTTGTCATCGTCAAGGGGGCTTCGTGGTGCAGTGGTTAGCACACTCGGCTCACAACCGAGAGAGCCCGGGTTCAATTCTCGGGCGGAGTGGAAATATTTGGGCGGCTTTTCCGATACCCTACGCCCCTGTCCACCCAGTAGTGAATGGGTACCAGGTATTAATCGGGGGTTGTGTCCTGTCTCCTGGGGTCTGTTCCCTTCTCCTATAATTCCTTCTCTTCCTGTCTCTCTCTGGCATATGACCACAGATGTACCGACTAAAACCAAATCTTCCAACTGTCTTCTCCTATAATTCCTTCTCTTCCTGTCTCTCTCTGGCATATGACCACAGATGTTGCGCCGCCTAAACCAAACTTTCCAAACTTGTCATTATCAGTAACAAAATGGTCTAATGCAATTTCCCAGTTTTTTGAAGAAAGTAAGATAGTTAGAAGCATTTCTGGCAATAACAATGATACTAAATAGCTCAGAAAATTTTCTTTATGCACTTAAGATCTCATAATTAGACCGCTTCAAACAGGTGTTGACGTTTATGAATGACAAAATGACTAATAGGTTCATCTCTGCCACCCATCAGCTGAAGAACCCCTTGACCTGGTAAAAACAACAGATGTACTTAAATATTTTCCTCACTATTAATGTGTTTGATAAAGTACGTTAACCCAGTAGCAGCGACGGGCCAAATTTGTGGCTTTACCGTGTAGCAGCGACGGGCCAAATTTGTGGCTTTACCGTGTAGCAGCGACGGGCCAAATTTGTGGCTTTACCGTGTAGCAGCGACGGGCCAAATTTGTGGCTTTACCGTGTAGCAGCGACGGGCCAAATTTGTGCCATGATATAAACCCCCCAAAATAGATGATACATAATCTGATCACAAATGCTTTGATATATATTATGAAATGGTTTGTGTGAGGGGTGATTTTTTCTCATTCTTCTCGCTTGGAGGGACCATTAAGAAACATGATCCCCGCTGCTACTGGGTGAATGAACAGGGGAGGGCAATGCAGTCCAGTCAACCACTCGAAGCTGCTTCCTTCTTTCCCTCTCCCTGAATAATTCTCCTTGGATATGCCAGACCCTGAGGACAGATTCACTCAGTCAATCCATGGGGGCATACACCAAGGGGCGCATCGCCTCACCCACTCCACAACGCCACTTCCAGGGGTCCCTCCAGATGAGTCTCCACGCAGGCCCCCTTTCCATCCTGAGGGCCCCTTTACCAATGGCGGGAATCAACGTTTTAGTTCTCCACGTGAAACTGGCCTATGGGGTAGTGGTGGCCGCGGAGGGAGCGAGAGGTGTTGAGAGTGTGTGGCAAGGTTCGGGGCTAGGCTAACCCCGCAGCCGCCACTACCCTGTCGGCCAGTTTGACGTGGATATACTATAGCAGCGATGACCGCCATTGGTAACGATCAAAACAAACAAAATGACTGTGAAAGTGGCCCTGAGTACCTCCTGGCAGGGTCTATTGACTTGCTCTAGCCTCAAACTCTGCGGGCGGGCGACCCCTTGGCCTCCTATACTCAGGATTGTCTATTACAGAGACGACCCGATTAGCAGGGTCAGCTTCTGGGTAACGTGCTTAATGCCCATATAGTCAGGATTGGCATTGACGGACTATGCAGGTAATAGACCTTGAATCAGTCTCACGGAGTAGTCGCCGGTTTGACATGAAGCCATTCCAGCGATATCCCATGATTCTGCGCAGACATTTATTAACAATGGCATCAATCCGTCTCTCCAAGTCCCTGTTTAGTGTCCATGTCTCACAGCCATAGAGTAAGACAGGGAGCACAAGGGACTTCAGGATCCAGATGCCATATACTCGTGCTGAGCGAGTCCATAACACCATGGGCCAGGCCAGTCCACCGTAAGATTTCCTGGCGAGACCCACGGCTGTTTTGAACTACACTACCAAGGTATGTGAAACTTTCCAAGATCTCAATGTCCTCACCACACGCATGAACACACTGCACTGTTTCATCTAGCAGGCCTCCAAACACCTGTACCTTGGTCTTGGCCGAGGAGACCTGAAGTCCCAAGTGCTTCGCCTCCTCGTTCAGTGCCTCGGAAGCCATCACCAGAACCTCCAGCAACTCCACAAAAGTTACCGCATCAATGGCAAAAACAAGGTCAGTGATCCTGGTATTGCCAACAGATGCTCCACAATGACTGGTCCACAACTCTGCTTTGCACCCAATCCATACAAGCATTGAAAAACGATGGGGCGAAAACAAGGTCAGTGATCCTGGTTTTGCCAATGAATGCTCCACAATGACTGGTCCACAACTCTGCCTTGTACCCAGTCCATATAAGCATTGAAAAGCGATGGGGCGAAAACAAGGTCAGTGATCCTGGTTTTGCCAACAGATGCTCCACAATGACTGGTCTACAACTCTGCCTAGTACCCAGTCCATACAAGCGTTGAAAAGCGATGGGGCGTGGACACAGCCCTGCCTCACTCCCGCATTCATGGGAAAGAAGCTGAACACTAATTTAACACCAATTGCGCTCCTATGCCGCACATATTTTTAAGCTGCATTTTTCCATTGGTTTTTCAGTGGGAAAGCCATTAACCACTCATAATGACCTCCTTGACAATACAGAACTATAAGCCACAAAGTTATTTCATTAAGTGGATAGGTTTCGTGGGGGGAAAACACAGGGAGGAGTTTAGATTCTTCCCCCACCAAACCTATCCACTTGTCAAAATGAACAGTTCACATTATTTCATTAAACTCATAAAAGGTTGCTTAAAAATACGGGCTATCCTCTTGTCAAAATTAACAGCTCACATTATTTCATTAAACTCATAAAAGGTTTCTGAAAAATACTGGTTAACACACCTGGTATGTTGGACTACGTAGGGGTCTTTGGAGGTGCTCGTAGGAAGGAGGGGTCAACAGCTGCCACCTTAGCTGTTAGGAAGGCGTGCATGCAGAAGAGGAGGTTTTGAAGGTTGGTGGCGCACTCCAGCTCCTGAGGGAAGACATGAAAATTATTATCTAACAAATTTTAACTTTAAACCAGGAATTAGACGCCAAATATTATATACATTTCAGTCATTGCAAATTCTTATCCTAATGATGATAAATGTTTGTTAACCCGGTAGGAGCGATGGGCCAAATTTGTGGCTTTACCGTGTAGCAGCGACGGGCCAAATTTGTGGCTTTACCGTGTAGCAGTGATGGGCCAAATTTGTGGCTTTACTGTGTAGCAGTGATGGGCCAAATTTGTGGCTTTACCGTGTAGCAGCGGCAGGCCAAATTTGTGGTTTTACCGTGTAGCAGCGACGGGCCAAATTTGTGGTTTTACCGTGTAGCAGCGACGGGCCAAATTTGTGGTTTTACCGTGTAGCAGCGACGGGCCAAATTTGTGGCTTTACCGTGTAGCAGCGATGGGCCAAATTTGTGGCTTTACCGTGTAGCAGCGACGGGCCAAATTTGTGGCTTTACCGTGTAGCAGCGACGGGCCAAATTTGTGGCTTTACCGTGTAGCAGCGACGGGCCAAATTTCTGCCATGATATAAACCCCCCAAAATAGATGATATATAAACTGATCACAAATGCTTGGATATATATATTATGAAATGGTTTGTGTGAGGGGTGATTTTTTCTCATTATTTTACTTAGAGGGACCTTTAACCTTACCTAACCTAACCTAACCTAACTTAAGAAACATGACCCCCGCAGCCACCGGGTTAACCTAATTTGACATCAATCTGGCAACTAAAAAACCTGTAGTTAGGAGAGGCCTGTGTCTTAACCCTATCCGCTCCGAGGGGGGACGAATCTGGCCTCCTCTCAGCCACTTCGAAAAAAACGATACACTTTTTCATTTCTCTGTACATTCCAGTAGCTTCTTTTCACTCATTATTCATTGTTGTTTTACACTATTGATTCGGTACCAGTACTTAGCGTTCACGAGCGTTATCGTTGTTCGGGTAAATGAGTACAATGCTTGGGGTTACGAGCGCGAAAATTTGAAAACGTCGGATCGGATAGCGTTAACACGACTGGGAGACAGGCTTCCCTACGACACCATTACATGAGCTAGGAACAGACTACAGTTGGGAGAGCTTTCGTTGCTACACAGTAATTTGACTAGACACACAAAACATTCTTTAAAGTTAACATGTATTCAGTAACAAAGCTTCCATTCACTTTACCAACCTTAGTCTCGATTTCTTTGTTCTCATTCTGGAAGTGGAGTTTGAGCTTGGTTTTACTGTCATCAGAAGAACCTTTGAGCTGGGAGAACTTGTAACGCCAGTGGTATTCTCGAGTCTCCGTGTCGTATAGAGCAAACCCACCGGACCAGTCAAGGGTCAAACCTGATGACCTCCCTCCTTGAGTCACAGCGAAGGTTTTGCTCTGAAAGAATTCGAGAGGAAAAATGTCCATGTTGTTCAGAATGATCTATCTATCTATCTATTTAGAGAGAGACTCCACTTCCACTCCATAGAGGCTCCCAGTCCCATTACCAATCCTTCCCCTATCCACCAGTCCCATTACCAATCCTTCCCCTATTCACCAGTCCCATTACCAATCCTTCCCCTATCCACCAGTCCCATTACCAATCCTTCTATCCACCAGTCCCATTACCAACCCGTCCCCTACACCAGTCCCATTACCAATCCTTCCCCTATCCACCAGTCCCATTACCAACCCTTCCCCTATCCACCAGTCCCATTACCAATCCTTCCCCTATCCACCAGTCCCATTACCAATCCTTCCCCTATCCACCAGTCCCATTACCAATCCTTCCCCTATCCACCAGTCCCATTACCAATCCTCCTATCCACCAGTCCCATTACCAACCCGTCCCCTATCCACCAGTCCCATTACCAATCCTTCCCCTATCCACCAGTCCCATTACCAATCCTTCCCCTATCCACCAGTCCCATTACCAATCCTTCCCCTATCCACCAGTCCCATTACCAATCCTTCTCCTATCCATGTACATGCTCAGAAATATCTAGTGTGTGGGTACTCACCCCAAGTCTGGTGACGGCATTATAGACAGCCCGGTGCCAAGCATTTTCAATCCTGAGCAGATCCTGACGAGTCTCCACACTCAGGTAGCGCGACTCCTGCATGGCTGTTTGCAAGAGGAAGCAGTGTTGGCGCTCATCCACGTACTCGGACTCCTTAATAACCCTGAACATTGTTTGATGCACAGCCCACACTGAGGCTCGCTCCACCCAGTCATGTGTGTTCAGCTGCAGGAAAGGAAAAGAATAAGTGAGAGAGTTGGAAAGTTTCGTTTAGTCGGCGCAACATCTGTGGTCACATGCCGGAGAGAGACAGAAGGGGAGGGAATTATAGTAGGGAACAGACCCCAGGAGACGGGACACAACCCCCGATTAATACCTGGTACCCATTCACTGCTCGGGGACAGGGGCGTAGGGTATCGGAAAAGCCGCCCAAATTTTTCCACTCCGCCCGGGAATCGAACCCGGGCTCTCTCGGTCGTGAGCCGAGTGTGCTAACCACTGCACCACGAAGCCCCCTGCAAGAAATGAGAGACACTTCTGTAATTGATGTCTACAAATGTCTAATTTTTGTATCGCTCACAGAGGGTAGGCTTTGCAATTTTTGAAGATGACTCGGTGTGTCCCACTGTCTCTCTTTCAAGCAATATTTTGTATAGTGACTTTCAGGAGACAGTTCGAGGGCACAAAAAAAGGAAACAATAATAGAAAAAGCCCGCTACTCGCTGCTCCTGAAAAAGAATCCAAAGAGGTGGCCGAAAGAGAGGTCAATTTCGGGAGGAGAGGTGTCCTGATACCGTATCAGGACACCTCTCCTCCCGAAACTGACCTCTCTTTCGGCCACTCCTCTAACTCTTTATAGGAGCAATGAGTAGCGGGCTTTTCTATAACATGTCACCTTATTTTATGCCCTTGAACTGACTCCTCTGCTGTATTAAAAAATAAATAAACAAATAAAAAATGATTGCTTTTCCCAGAGGCTTGTTTCCTGTAACTGATATTTCCAATGATTTGTTGCGTACCTTTTCCTCCCCTCTGCCTGGTACATGAAAGGTGTGATGAGTATTGATATTTATGGTGATGATCAGTGTGTAAACAGTACCAACAGAGACACTCACAGGAGGCGTGTCGAACATGTAGATGTCGGTCCCTTTCAGAGCGATGAACTTGGGTTTCCAGTTCTGCCACGGCAAGTTGTGGTTGAGAATGCCTTCGCAAACCCAACCCATATATAGGACATGCTCTGAGGCGGGGAAACTTGAATTATACAACTTCATCTGCAATATAGAAAAATTGGGTTATTTCCTTATACAACTTCATCTGCAATATATATAAAAAAATTGGGTTATTTCCTTATTCAACTTCATCTGCAATATATAAAAAAATTGGGTTATTTCCTTATTCAACTTCATCTGCAATATATATAAAAAATTGGGTCATTTCCTTATTCAACTTCATCTGCAATATATATAAAAAATTGGGTTATTTCCTTATTCAACTTCATCTGCAATATAGAAAAATTGGGCTATTTCCTTATACAACTTCATCTGCAATATATATAAAAAATTGGGTTATTTCCTTATTCAACTTCATCTGCAATATATATAAAAAAATTGGGTTATTTCCTTATTCAACTTCATCTGCAATATATATAAAAAAATTGGGTTATTTCCTTATTCAACTTCATCTGCAATATATAAAAAAATTGGGTTATTTCCTTATTCAACTTCATCTGCAATATATATAAAAAATTGGGTTATTTCCTTATTCAACTTCATCTGCAATATACAAAAAAATTGGGTTATTTCCTTATTCAACTTCATCTTCAATATATATAAAAAATTGGGTTATTTCCTTATACAACTTCATCTGCAATATATATAAAAAAATTGGGTTATTTCCTTATTCAACTTCACCTGCAATATATATAAAAAATTGGGTTATTTCCTTATACAACTTCAACTGCAATATATATAAAAAATTGGGTTATTTCCTTATACAACTTCACCTGCAATATATATAAAAAATTGGGTTATTTCCTTATTCAACTTCATCTGCAATATATATAAAAAATTGGGTTATTTCCTTATTCAACTTCATCTGCAATATATATAAAAAATTGGGTTATTTCCTTATTCAACTTCATCTGCAATATATATAAAAAATTGGGTCATTTCCTTATTCAACTTCATCTGCAATATATATAAAAAATTGGGTTATTTCCTTATACAACTTCATCTGCAATATATATAAAAAATTGGGTTATTTCCTTATACAACTTCATCTGCAATATATATAAAAAAATTGGGTCATTTCCTTATACAACTTCATCTGCAATATATATAAAAAAATTGGGTTATTTCCTTATACAACTTCATCTGCAATATATATAAAAAATTGGGTTATTTCCTTATTCAACTTCATCTGCAATATATATAAAAAAATTGGGCTATTTCCTTATTCAACTTCATCTGCAATATAGAAAAATTGGGTTATTTCCTTATACAACTTCACCTGCAATATATATAAAAAATTGGGCTATTTCCTTATACAACTTCATCTGCAATATATAAAAAAATTGGGTTATTTCCTTATTCAACTTCATCTGAAATATATATAAAAAAATTGGGTTATTTCCTTATTCAACTTCATCTGCAATATATATAAAAAATTGTTCGTTAACTCTTTCCATCCATGACACAGATGTCGGTGTCACTGTATGGAAAGGGTCGAGGAAATGAAGGAGGAGTTACCCTCTTCTAAACCTCTCAATCCTCCTCTGAATTCCTCTTAATTCTCTTCCATTTCCTCTTAAAAGGTTCAGAAGAGGATTCAGAGGAAATGAAGGAGGATTTACCCTCTTCTAAACCTCTCAATCCTCCTCTGAATTCCTCTTAATCCTCCACTTCTAAACCTCTCAATCCTCCTCTGAATTCCTCTTAATCCTCCACTTCTAAACCTCTCAATCCTCCTCTGAATTCCTCTTAATCCTCTTCCATTTCCTCTTAAAAGGTTTAGAAGAGGATTAAGAGCTTTAGAAGAGGGCTAATGGTGATCCCATCGAACGCCAATATCAGCGTCGCCGGAGTGAAGGGGTTAAAGTATATGTTCATTTGATAACAGAACCAGTGAGCATTGTCCCCTTGGTGTGATGCCCCTTCACTTTGTTCAAACATTCAACATCCAGTTCCTCAAAATATCATTATCCAGTGAATGTGATAGATAGACAAAGTGTTCGTCAGAGTGTCATCCCCCGAGAGTTTCCTTTTTCTCTATTCCTCTATTTTCCACCACGTTAACACACGAGAGGTTAATCAAGACCAGGAGAGGGTATTCGCCGGCTGCCTGGGACTGAACCCGCGACCAGCGTGACGAGAGAGCCACTCCTTACTGAGTCAGCGAAAGAGGTTGGAAAGTTTGGTTTAGTCGGCGCAACATCTGTGGTCATATGCCGGAGAGAGACAGGAGGGGAAGGAATTATAGGAGAAGGGAATAGTTGGAAAGTTTGGTTTAGTCGGCGCAACATCTGTGGTCATATGCCGGAGACAGATAGAAGGGGAAGGAATTATAGGAGAAGGGAACAGACCCCAGGAGACGGGGACACAACCCTCGATTAATACCTGGTACCCATTCACTGCTGGGTGGGCAGGGGCGTAGGGTATCAGAAAAGCCGCCCAAATTTTTCCACTCCGCCCGGGAATCGAACCCGGGCTCTCTCGATTGTGAGGCGAGTGTGCTAACCACTGCACCACGAAGCCCCCCGGCCAGTGAGGTACCCCCCTGGCTAAGTGGGTTATGGGAGGCTCGTTCATCAGGCATAGTCACCACACTACAAAAGCACGACCATTACTCTGTGTTTTACGACTTATTGTGTGGCATGGCCCTCTGACAAGTACACACTAAATTCAGGTATAAAACTATATATTTGTTTTTACGCCATTATGTGATTAGATAGTCTGGTATTACAAGATACTTTCCCTTATCACATCAGCTATTTCTAAAGGTCAAAAGGGGGATCAGTCAGGTTGTAAGGAGTGTTTTTTTAGGCTCAGGGTACAGAGGAAGGGTCACACTACCACCAGGGTCATAAAACTACTACTGGAAATGCCCACAACTCCTATGAAAGCCTTGTCAAATATGTGTTTCTAGGTTCACAGTACAGAGGAAGGGTCAAACTACCACCAGGGTCATAAAACTACTCCTGGAAATGCCCACAACTCCTATGAAAGCCTTGTCAAATAGGTGTTTCTAGGTTCACGGTACAGAGGAAGGGTCACACTACCACCAGGGTCATAAAACTACCCCTGGAAATGCCCACAACTCCTATGAAAGCCTTGTCAAATATGTGTTTCTAGGTTCACAGTACAGAAGAAGGGTCAAACTACCACCAGGGTCTTAAAACTACTCCTGGAAATGCCCACAACTCCTATGAAAGCCTTGTCAAATATGTGGTTCTAGGTTCACAGCACAGAAGAAGGGTCAATCTACCACCAGGGTCATAAAACTACTCCTGGAAATGCCCACAAGTCCTATGATAGCCTTGTCAAATATGTGTTTCTAGGTTCACGGTACAGAGGAAGTGTCAAACTACCACCAGGGTCATAAAACTACTACTGGAAATGCCCACAACTCCTATGAAAGCCTTGTCAAATATGTGTTTCTAGGTTCACAGTACAGAAGAAGGGTCAATCTACCACCAGGGTCATAAAACTACTTCTGGAAATGCCCACAACTCCTGCGAAAGCCTTGTCAAATATGTGTTTCTAGGTTCACAGTACAGAAGAAGGGTCAAACTACCACCAGGGTCATAAAACTACTACTGGAAATGCCCACAACTCCTATGAAAGCCTTGTCAAATATGTGTTTCTAGGTTCACAGTACAGAAGAAGGGTCAAACTACCACCAGGGTCATAAAACTACTACTGGAAATGCCCACAACTCCTATGAAAGCCTTGTCAAATATGTGTTTCTAGGTTCACAGTACAGAAGAAGGGTCAAACTACCACCAGGGTCATAAAACTACTTCTGGAAATGCCCACAACTCCTATGAAAGCCTTGTCAAATATGTGTTTCTAGGTTCACAGTACAGAAGAAGGGTCAAACTACCACCAGGGTCATAAAACTACTACTGGAAATGCCCACAACTCCTATGAAAGCCTTGTCAAATATGTGTTTCTAGGTTCACAGTACAGAGGAAGGGTCAAACTACCACCAGGGTCATAAAACTACAACTGGAAATGCCCACAACGCCTATGAAAGCCTTGTCAAATATGTGTTTCTAGGTTCACAGTACAGAAGAAGGGTCAATCTACCACCAGGGTCATAAAACTACTCCTGGAAATGCCCACAACTCCTGAGAAAGCCTTGTCAAATATGTGTTTCTAGGTTCACTGTACAGAGGAAGGGTCAAACTACCACCAGGGTCATAAAACTACTACTGGAAATGCCCACAACTCCTATGAAAGCCTTGTCAAATATGTGTTTCTAGGTTCACAGTACAGAAGAAGGGTCAAACTACCACCAGGGTCTTAAAACTACTACTGGAAATGCCCACAACTCCTATGAAAGCCTTGTCAAATAGGTGTTTCTAGGTTCACAGTACAGAAGCAGGGTCAAACTACCACCAGGGTCATAAAACTACTACTGGAAATGCCCACAACCCCTATGAAAGCCTTGTCAAATATGTGTTTCTAGGTTCACGGTACAGAGGAAGGGTCAAACTACCACCAGGGTCATAAAACTACTGGAAATGCCCACAACTCCTATGAAAGCCTTGTCAAATAGGTGTTTCTAGGTTCACAGTACAGAAGAAGAGTCAAACTACCACCAGGGTCATAAAACTACTCCTGGAAATGCCCACAACTCCTATGAAAGCCTTGTCAAATATGTGTTTCTAGGTTCACGGTACAGAAGAAGGGTCAAACTACCACCAGGGTCATAAAACTACTACTGGAAATGCCCACAACTCCTATGAAAGCCTTGTCAAATATGTGTTTCTAGGTTCACAGTACAGAGGAAGGGTCAAACTACCACCAGGGTCATAAAACTACTACTGGAAATGCCCACAACTCCTGCGAAAGCCTTGTCAGATATGTGTTCTTGGGCAGTGAAATGTCTTGCAATGTAACCCACAGAGTCGCAACGTACTTGAAGGTTGGTGAGTCCAATTATGTTGTTTGTGATGTGCTTGATCCACTGGGACAGCATGGCAGCATCTTGGCAGTGAACCACACCGGTGCTGATGCCATTGATGCCTCGGACCTCGAAGGCTTGTGGTCGCAACTTGTCCGTCCCGAAGATGTATCGCGTGATATATGCCATCATGAGGGGAACTGTGGAACAAGACATTTTATAATATTAGCCCGGCAGCAGCGACGGGCCAAATTTGTGCCATGATATAAACCCCCCAAAAATAGATGATGCATAATCTGATCACAAATGCTTTGATATATATTATGAAATGGTTTGTGTGAGGGGTGATTTTTTCTCATTTTTCTCGCTTAGAGGGACCATTAAGAAACATGATCCCCGCAATTATGCTTGTATTATTAAACTCATTGTATAATTATATGTGTTTATGAATAAAATATTATACTATTCTGTTTATGCGTTTATACAATGCAACAAATAGAACTTGAAGAGTGCAGATACTGTAAGTTACAAAATGTGTAGCCCAGACGCACTCAAGACACAGAAGAATGAAGGAAAAGTTGGAAAGTTTCGTTTAGTCGGCGCAACATCTGTGGTCATACACCGGAGAGAGACAGAAGGGGAAGGAATTATAGGAGAAGGGAACAGTTGGAAAGTTTCGTTTAGTCGGCGCAACATCTGTGGTCATATGCCGGAGAGAGACAGAAGGGGAAGGAATTATAGGAGAAGGGAACAGTTGGAAAGTTTCGTTTAGTCGGCGCAACATCTGTGGTCATATGCCGGAGAGAGACAGAAGGGGAAGGAATCATAGGAGAAGGGAACAGACCCCAGGAGACGGGACACAACCCCCGATTAATACCTGGTACCCATTCACTGCTGGGTGGACAGGGGCGTTGGGTATCGGAAAAGCCGCCCAAATTTTTCCACTCCGCCCGGGAATCGAACCCGGGCTCTTGATTGTGAGCCGAGTGTGCTAACCACTGCACCACGAAGCCCCCTCTATAGAAGATGAAAGATTAGTTATAACAAAGGGGAGCGAGATGGAACTTATAGATTCACCCGCACAAGTTATACCAATAGGAATCAGTTTTGCAGACCCAGGTGTGATAGTCTCAGCCATACCCATGCACTGTTCTGTTCTGCAAAGTGTTGTGAGAGAGACATCCTTAACCCGTGGGCTTCGGCAATGGGGAAAGCTGAGAAATGGCCGAGAAATGACAATATTACACTGCATTTTGAGACTACAAGCATGGAACGTACATCAGAGTACCTGCTCCTCTCATAACCATAAAGCCATTAAAACTATTTCCTTTTACTCAAACTCCATTGTTTTGTGTGGTGTTTGTTACAAAATAAACAGTCTCGTGACGCGTGGCATCTACCCGAGAGTCACTTGTTGTCTACTATAGAGAATTTGACAAGTGATTACTGTATGGATAGCTAATTCAGTCTGCCATGACCTCACAGCACCACCTATGACAAAAAGCCCCACTTCAAGATCACTCACCCACCACAATGACCCAGGGCATGCATGGTGGGTTGCGCTATGCCACCACTGCCCACAATTAGCTCGAGTTAGGTGTTTTATGGCGAGCCCTTTTTAAGGTCCACCGTACCACAGCCACGACTCGTAAAAGCCCTAAAAAGGGTCTGCCGAGTTCTTGGATTAATAGCTTGGGAGGTTACGCGATACCCCTCAAATATGATTCTTGCCTTACAGTACAGAGCTGAAGACTTTTTTTGATAATTGTGAGGTTTTGTTGGGTTTCCAGGTGTTGAATTTTGGATATTCTCTTGTTTTGTTTTTGTGTGGATGTGAGCGATGATTATTTGCATATTTCTAAAAGTCATAGGCATCTCTTCCCCCTACAACCCCAGCTAATGTCGGGGTATTTTATTTATTTATTTATTTATTTATTTATTTATTTATTTATTTTGCACCAAAGGAGACAGCACAAGGACACACAAAAAAGTAAACAATAATAAAAAAAAGCTCGCTACTCGCTGCTCCTACAAAAAAGAATCCAAAGAGGTGGTCGAAAGAGAGGTCATTTTTGGGAGGAGAGGTGTCCTGATACCCTCCTCTTGAAAGAGTTCAAGTCGTAGGCAGGAGGAAATACAGATGAAGGAAGATTGTTCCAGAGTTTACCAGCGTGAGGGATGAAAGAGTGAAGATGCTGGTTAACTCTTGCATAAGGGGTTTGGACAGTATAGGGATGAAAGAGTGAAGATGCTGGTTAACTCTTGCATAAGGGGTTTGGACAGTATAGGGATGAAAGAGTGAAGATGCTGGTTAACTCTTGCATCAGGAGTTTGGACAATATAGGGATGAAAGAGTGAAGATGCTGGTTAACTCTTGCATAAGGGATCTGGACAGTATAGGGATGAAAGAGTGAAGATGCTGGTTAACTCTTGCATAAGGGGTTTGGACAATATAGGGATGAAAGAGTGAAGATGCTGGTTAACTCTTGCATCAGGAGTTTGGACAGTATAGGGATGAAAGAGTGAAGATGCTGGTTAACTCTTGCATCAGGAGTTTGGACAGTATAGGGATGAAAGAGTGAAGATGCTGGTTAACTCTTGCATAAGGGGTTTGGACAGTATAGGGATGAAAGAGTGAAGATGCTGGTTAACTCTTGCATCAGGAGTTTGGACAGTATAGGGATGAAAGAGCGAAGATGCTGGTTAACTCTTGCATAAGGGGTTTGGACAGTATAGGGATGAAAGAGTGAAGATGCTGGTTAACTCTTGCATAAGGGGTTTGGACAGTATAGGGATGAAAGAGTGAAGATGCTGGTTAACTCTTGCATAAGGGGTTTGGACAGTATAGGGATGAGCATGAGTAGAAAGTCGTGTGCAGCGGGGCCGTGGGAGGGGGGGAGGCATGCAGTTAGCAAGTTCAGAAGAGCAGTCAGCGTGAAAATATCGATAGAAGATAGAAAGAGAGGCAACATGGCGGCGGAATTTAAGAGGTAGAAGACTATCAGTAAGAGGAGGAGAGCTGATGAGACGAAGAGCCTTAGACTCCACTCCGTCCAGAAGAGCTGTGTGAGTGGATCCCCCTCCCACGTGAGATGCATACTCCATGATTGTATTCAGAGCCTCATGTAAACGTTTCCTTACCTGTGACGATATCCACCCATTGCTTCTCAACCTTGGGGCCATTGGGGGTGTTGTCTGTCGTTGAGGCCGTGGTGGATGTGGCGGATGCGGCTGTGGTGGTTGTTGAGGATGAGACTCCGTTCGATATGACGTCATTCACCCGATTGTTGACCTTATTTAGATTATTTGTTGTGCTCTTCATGGAAACGGTTGTGGTAGAGTCGGTGGTGGAACAATCGGTCTGCTCACTATTGGAAAGCTTGTGGTTGCTGATCTTCCCGGTAGGAGTCGTGGGAGAAGTCGGGTTTGAAGGGGAGTGCCATCCATCTTCCGGCCTTAGTTGGGCACTGCTCCTCTCTGAAGCTGAGCTCATATTATCTGCAACAAAATTAAGCAGCATGGGGTCAACAGTCTCTTTGTCAGGTTACCCGGTAGCAGCGACGGGTCAAATTTGTGGCTCTACCGTGTAGCAGTGACGGGCCAAATTTGTGGCTTTACCGTGTAGCAGCGACGGGCCAAATTTGTGGCTTTACCGCGTAGCAGCGACGGGCCAAATTTGTGGCTTTACCGTGTAGCAGCGACAGGCCAAATTTGTGGCTTTACCGTGTAGCAGCGACAGGCCAAATTTGTGGCTTTACCGTGTAGCAGCGACAGGCCAAATTTGTGGCTTCGCCGTGTAGCAGCAACGGGCCAAATTTGTGGCTTCGCCGTGTAGCAGCAACGGGCCAAATTTGTGGCTTCGCCGTGTAGCAGCAACGGGCCAAATTTGTGGCTTCGCCGTGTAGCAGCGACGGGCCAAATTTGTGCCATGATTTTAACCCCAAAAAATAGATGATACATAAACTGATCACAAATGCTTTGATATATATTATGAAATGGTTTGTGTGAGTGATGATTTTTACTCATTTTTCTCGCTTATAGGGGCCTAAAGCCACAAATTTGGCCCGTCGCTGCTACACGGTAAAGCCACAAATCTGGCCCGTCGCTGCTACACGGTAAAGCCACAAATTTGGCCCATCGCTGTTACACGGTAAAGCCACAAATTTGGCCCGTCGCTGTTACACGGTATAGCCACAAATTTGGCCCGTCGCTGCTACCGGGTTAATAATAAGTATATACCTTGCTCATTACCTAATCTCAAGATGTACCTTTTTGATAAGCATAACAAGGAGCTAATAAATTGATTGTCTTACCATCGGTCTTGTTAAGGAAGGGCGTAGCAGCCTTGTAGTGTCTGACGGTGAGGATGATCTCGTCGCCCGCTTGACGCAGCTCACCCACCGCCTCGTCGTGGGTGCATCGCAGTAGAGAGCGGTTGTTGACTGTTGACGAAAGCAACTTATTAATACAGGTGTCAAGAGAGAAAAATCCGAGGGGACGCAGGGACACTCAGTACCTAACTAAAGTGATATTTTCTCTCAGTCCTAGAGTAGAGGTCAGTCATCAGGTCGGTAAAAGGAATACCTCACCTGTTAATAGGTCTCAGCAACAGCCCTGATTAGCAATATTAATGGTCTCGCAGGTGAACTAAAATGAGTCATTCCACACCCCGGAAATCCACGAGCCTGACCTGACTATCCGACACAGGACAGGTATTCGATATCTTGACGGCGAGAAAAGAGACCGTTCAGCAGCTTCACAGGTCAGGTACAAGGTCAATGTACTCTACCCTCTATAGCTCCATGGCGGCCGCACACCTTCCCCTCACCTAAGTCTATATATACCAAGTCAAGTCACTCTGCTTCAAAACTCCGACCGGTACGCGCGGGAGGCGGTTTTGGGGCGGAGCAGCGGGATGACGTCACTTGGAGCCAAAAAAAAAATACCCGCTAGTTCAGGGGTGACTAAAGTTGGGGCCGTGTGTGCACTCTGGATGTGCATTCTCGCCTTCTTTCACAGCGCGTTCAGGCAAGCCACTGACGAAAAAAACATGTCTTTTTATTGTGCTATTGCGTGACTGTAATTCCAATGCCTACAAACGGCGGTGTGGGGTGTGAGGGAGGGCATGTTGAGGTGATTGATTTAAATTAGTCCGCCTTTCCTCGTTTTCTCTAAATCCCTGTTTCTACATTCTCTAGTTTGGCTCCAAGCAACGTCACGCATAAACCACGCCTCGGCCGTGTCTCCTCCCACAAACCTGCGTGTGACTTGACTTGGTGTATATAGACTTAGCCCTTCATTGCCTTTTCCACACAGCCTCGCCGAACCAAGCTTTTCAATGCATTCCTCGCCAACACTCCTATGGCCACTTCTTCCAACTCTCATCCTTCTTCCTCGCATCAAACTCGAGGTGAAAAGCCCTGGACTCATATTCTCAAACGGTTCGGGCTCTTGTAACTACCATCTTTAAAGGCCCTAGTCAAGATAAAACAGGTTCTCGAGGTGAAAAGCCCTGGACTCATATTCTCAAACGATTCGGGCTCTCGTAACTATCATCTTTAAAGGCCCTAGACAAGATATAACAGGTTCTCATAAGTGTTTTTTACATACATGGCGCAGAAACCTTGGAAATCTACCGCCGGGGAATTGAAACCACTCATGAAAATCCCTGAAACTTCTATCAGAGCCCTTTTAACTAGGTGTACTAAGGTGTCTTAACGTTTGAGAATGTGCGCCCTAGTCTTTTCAACGGCACTAAACCAGGTTACTTTAGAAAGAAAACTATTTACATTCGATGCCTCCGTGTTATTAAGAAAAGTGTGTGTAGTCTAAGCCCCCTCACATTCTCATTCACTACCTGACTGACTGACCTCATTGACTGACTGACTGAGCGACTGACTGACTGACTGACTGACTGAGTGACTGACTGACTGAGTGACTGAGCGACTGACTGACTGACTGAGCGACTGACTGACTGACTGACTGACTGACTGTCTCTCTCTCTCTCTCTCTCTCTCTCTCTCTCTCTCTCTCTCTCTCTCTCTCTCTCTCTCTCTCTCTCTCTCTCTCTCTCTCTCTCTCTCTCTCTCTCTCTCTCTCTCTCTCTCTCTCTCTCTCTCTCTCTCTCTCTCCACACACACACACACACACACACACACACTACTCTATTTAGGGGCAGTAATTAGCGGGCTTTTTTTTTTCATTAATGTTTTTTTACGCTCTTTCACTGTCTCCTGTACTGTAAACACACACACACACACACACACACACACTCACACTCACACACACACACACACACACAGATGCCTTGGAGAAATACATATCTAACTTTCAAGTCAAATAACTCTTTCCATTGGCAGGTGTGAGCAAGGAAACTTTCCATTCTCAAACTCAAACAGGTCGCAAAAGACATCAACTGACAGCCGGGTCATACTCAAACTAATTAAAATCCACATCAAAAACTTTTCTCCCGGACAGCCCTTCTCAAACTTCTCTATAACTTTAAGAACCAAACTATTCCATCAACTATTTAATACAAGTTTTCTCTCCTCGGCATGAACGCACAATAGTTGACGAGGAAAACTTGCAATTTGTATCGCGGGATTGAGAGGAGACGCGAGAAAACTCAATGGTAAAAGTTGGAAGGTTTCGTTTAGTCGGCGCAACGTCTGTGGTCATATGCCGGAGAGAGACAGGAAGGGGAAGGAAATATAGGAGAAGGGAAAAAGTTGGAAAGTTTGGTTTACTCGGCGCAACATCTGTGGTCATATGCCGGAGAGAGACAGGAAGGGGAAGGAAATATAGAAGGGAAAAGTTGGAAAGTTTCGTTTAGTCGGCGCAACATCTGTGGTCATATGGCGGAGAGAGACAGAAGGGGAAGGAAATATAGCAGAAGGGAAAAAGTTAGAAAGTTTCGTTTAGTCGGCGCAACATCTGTGGTCATATGGCGGAGAGAGACAGAAGGGGAAGGAAATATAGGAGAAGGGAAAAAGTTAGAAAGTTTCGTTTAGTCGGCGCAACATCTGTGGTCATATGCCGGAGAGAGACAGGAAGGGGAAGGAAATATAGAAGGGAAAAAGTTAGAAAGTTTCGTTTAGTCGGCGCAACATCTGTGATCATATGCCTGAGAGCGAGACAGAAGGTGAAGGAATTATAGGAGAAGGTAACAGACCCCAGGAGACGGGACACAACCCCCGATTAATACCTGGTACCCATTCACTGCTGGGTGGACAGGGGCGTAGGGTATCGGAAAAGCCATCCAAATTTTTCCACTCCGCCTGGGAATCGAACCCGGGCTCTCGTGGTTGTGAGCCGAGTGTGCTAACCACTGCACCACGAAGCCCACGAAGGAAGGGGAAGTGGAGAGCTTAGGAGGGAAAGAAAGGACAGAAGAAGGGAAAGGCGAGAGAAAGGGAAGGGAAGGGGAAAGGAAGTAAGGAAATGGAGAGGTCATGATGGGTTACTATGCTAATTTTTCTGCAGTATAGTTTGTGATGTTCGAAGTCTTTGTCCTGTAACGCTTCCATTATCGTGTTCCATAAAAGAATAGCTATCTCCTCGTGGCAGTAAGCGGTAGGCGGTGGCTGAGTGGTAGCGTGCCGGGCCCACATTCACCGCGTGATGGACGACGCGGGTTCGAATCCCCACGCTACCACCTGGGATTTTTCAGTCACCGCCGAGTGGCTTAAAACTACCCACATGCTGTCCTGAAGACCACCCATCAACCCGGACTCTAGAGGAAACCGTCCAAGTGAATCAAGAACGAGTTCCGGGGGGCAGCATGAGCCAAGAGAAGATGGCGCCACTATAAACACTTGCCTGCGCCATGACGGGCTGGGGCCGAATACCATCCAGACCTCTCAAGCAAGCCTACTGGCGCTATAGGCGTACACGTAAAAAAGAAAAGAAAAAAAAAACTCTAAGCGCAATGACCACCTCCTTTCATTAACTATAACTCTCTTCTCCCTGGTAAAGTTCCATCCTTACATAGTTCAACATATATGCGTCCTCTACCTTACCGTATACTTCTATCTGACTGCTCTTCTGAACTTGCTAACTGCATGCCTCCCCCCCTCCCACGGCCCCGCTGCACACGACTTTCTACTCAAGCTCATCCCTTTACTGTCCCAATCCCTTATGCAAGAGTTAACCAGCATCTTCACTCTTTCATCCCTATACTGTCCAGACCCCTTATGCAAGAGTTAACCAGCATCTTCACTCTTTCATCCCTCTACTGTCCAGACCCCTTATGCAAGAGTTAACCAGCATCTTCACTCTTTCATCCCTATACTGTCCAAACCCTTTATGCAAGAGTTAACCAGCATCTTCATTCTTTCATCCCTATACTGTCCAAACCCCTTATGCAAGAGTTAACCAGCATCTTCACTCTTTCATCCCTATACTGTCCAAACCCCTTATGCAAGAGTTAACCAGCATCTTCACTCTTTCATCCCTATACTGTCCAAATCCCTTATGCAAGAGTTAACCAGCATCTTCACTCTTTCATCCCTCACGCTGGTAAACTCTGGAACAATCTTCCTTCATCTGTATTTCCTCCTGCCTACGACTTGAACTCTTTCAAGAGAGGAGGGTATCAGGACACCTCTCCTCCCGAAATTGACCTCTCTTTCGGCCACTCCTCTAACTCTTTTTAGGAGCAGTGAGTAGCGGGCTTTTTTTTTTTAACATTTGGTACCTTTTATTATGCCCTTGATATGACTCCTCTGCTGTAAAAAAAAATAGTGTTATAATTTCATGACCTCTGATGTCTGGCACGTTTTACACTCCCTTCAACCCCCTCAGAAAAGCCTGCGTCCCGGCAGCCACTTACCCTTCAGTATTGCGTCCCCCACGAAGAGCTTGCCGGTGAGGTCAGCCGCCTGGTCCTTGAAGATGCGCGAGATGAGGATGGGAAGTTTGTGCTCAGCGCCTCCCTTGATGCTTAGCCCTAGCCCGGACGACCTCTGCCTGATCACCTTCACCCGCCGGATCTGGAAAAAAGTTAGAAAGTTTGGTTTAGTCGGCGCAACATCTGTGGTCATATGCCGGAGAGAGACAGAAGGGGAAGGAATTATAGGAGAAGGGAACAGACGGGACACAACCCCCGATTAATACCTGGTACCCATTCACTGCGTAGGGTATCGGAAAAGCTGCCCAAATTTTTCCACTCCGCCCGGGAATCGAACCCAGGCTCTCTCGGTTGTGAGCCGAGTGTGCTAACCACTGCACCACGAAGCCCCCGAAATGAGATGGAAGGGAAAGGGAAAAAGCAAGGATGGAGGAAGGAATAGAAGAAAAAGGAAGGGATTGGCAGAGAGGAGGAAAAGGCTTGCAGTTGATGATAGGGAGAGAAAAAGGAGAGGGAAGGAAGGGGAAAAGGAAAGAATGGAGGAAGGAATAGGAGGAGGGGAGGAAGAAGGATTAGCTGGCAGTAGATGGTAATGGAAGGATGGATGGTAATGGAAGGGAGAGGATAAAGGAAAGGATGAAGGAATGAAGGAAGTCGCAAGTATTGAGGAAGGGATTGAAGGGAGGCAGGGAGTGGCAGGATGGTAAGGGCTGGCAGCAGGGGACAGGCAGGGGTGGAGAAAGGTCAGAGGACTCGATAAAGAATCTGCAGCAATACAGCGAGGGATTAAACGCACTCCTGGGATAAGAGAATGGAGACCCCGAGGCGATATTCCCAAAGATTTCAGCATCAGCAGGCCCTCATCTTTGGCAAGGGTTCCGTGGGAGTTTGGGACATTTCCAGGGGTCGTTTTATAACCCTGGTGGTACTTTGACCCTTCTTTTGTACCGTGAACCTAAGAAACACACATTTGACAAGGCTTCCGTGGGAGTTTGGGGCATTTCCAGGGGTCGTTTTATAACCCTGGTGGTAGTTTGACCCTTCTTTTGTACCGTGAACCTAAGGAACACACATTTGACAAGGCTTCCGTGGGAGTTTGGGGCATTTCCAGGGGTCGTTTTATAACCCTGGTGGTAGTTTGACCCTTCTTCTGTACCGTGAACCTAAGGAAACACACATTTGGCAAGCCTTTCGTGGGAGTTGGGGCATTTCCAGGGGTAGTCTTATAACCCCGGTGGTAGTTTGACCCTTCTTCTGTACCGTGAACCTAAGGAACACACATTTGACAAGGCTTCCGTGGGAGTTTGGGGCATTTCCAGGGGTCGTTTTATAACCCTGGTGGTAGTTTGACCCTTCTTCTGTACCGTGAACCTAAGAAACACACATTTGACAAGGCTTCCGTGGGAGTTGGGACATTTCCAGGGGTAGTCTTATAACCCTGGTGGTAGTTTGACCCTTCTTTTGTACCGTGAACCTAAGGAACACACATTTGACAAGGCTTCCGTGGGAGTTTGGGGCATTTCCAGGGGTAGTTTTATAACCCTGTTGGTAGTTTGACCCTTCTTCTGTACCCTCAACCAAAGGAAACACTCATGCGATCCCTATTGATCTCCTTTTCGGCCTCTGGAAATAGGAAATGTCGGAGGCGGAAGCATGAGAGAAATCGACCCTGAACCGGACTATTGGAGAGGGAAATGAAATGGCGCGGCGTGAACTTAAATCTTGGTGTGATTAACTTAAGTGGCGAGATGGGCTAATGCGATCCCCTTTAGGAGGTAGCAAATAGGTGTAAGTTACCATGGTCTGATCACGTGCTCGACTCGCGATCCTCAACCCGCTCCCTTCTCACATGAGCTTGGAATTCAGGTGATGGATTTTTGGGTAGGACTGAAATCCCACATTACCACTGCTGGGTTAAGGGGAGACTGCCCACCCGTCTCCACTCCACCCGGGAATCGAGCCCAGGACCTCACGATTATTAGGGGAGCATGTTAACCACTACACTAGAGCCCTGTGTGTGTGTGTGTGTGTGTGTGTGGAGAGAGAGTGAGAGAGAGAATTACACCGTACTGCTCTCAATACAGACTTTCCAGTCATTCCACTCTTTATTTCTATTCTGAGTATAGTTCTCCAATACCACCAATGTCTAGTCTCTCCCCTGTTCGCTGTTCCCCGCCCGGTAATCCCTAACCACCCATCACTGTTCACTGGAGGCCCAACACTAAACACCCTTCATCCCTTCTCCTCCCTCCCTCACTCAATCACCCCTCTTCCGCCCTCCTCCCAGCATCCACTGAGTCGTTGCTTCACATCTCTCGCCCTTACCGTCGTCATAGCAACTGTAGGAAGCATGTTTCTCCCCCCCTGCATGACCTCTGACCCGCTGGCCCTGAGATGTAAGGCCATAGACTGTACCGTATTCTTAATCTTAAACATATCGTCGCCTCATTTCGCCCGTTTGTGAAGCCTCTCGTAGGAGTTGCTGGGATTTTCATGGACTGTTTTTGTGGTCCTTGGCATCTCATCTCTCCCTCCCTTCCCTATCTTTCCTTTCCTTTTTATTTTCTCTCCCTTGTTTATCCATACTAATTTCACCTGACCTACTTTCCCTCCCCTTCCTCTCCTTCTCTCCTGCTCTCACCAACCGTTCCATCCCTTTTTCTCTTCTCTCCTGCTTAAACCTATACCCTTTACCTGGCCAACTTTCTCCTCCCTCCCAGCACAACACCATGATTATAGATTTCGACCACACTGTTCAATCGGGCCAAGGGTGTTCAATGCTTCTTTTGCCGTACGTCCAGGAGTGTATCTACGGCAAGGTAGTCAACGTTGATGTATTCTTGGATGTATAATTTCCCTTATTCATGATACCGGAGCGCTCGTGACTTTTAATGAGCGTTGCAATGTTAGTCCTGTGAGCCTTCCTGTGAGTCCTTCCTTAAGCGGCCAATATGCTATGCTTTTTTATTGTGCTATTGCGTGACTGTAATTCCAATGCCTACAAACGGCGGTGTGGGGTGTGAGGGAGGGCATGATGAAGTGATTGATTTAAACTAGTCCGCCTTTCCTCGTTTTCTCTAAATCCCTGTTTCTACATTCTCTAGTTTGGCTCCAAGCAACGTCACGCATAAACCACGCTTCGGCCGTGTCTCCTCCCACAAACCTGCGTGTGACTTGACTTGCTGTATATAGACTTAGCACCGAGTAAGAAATTCATTATACACGAGTAAGTTTCTAAAGCCTCTCAGCAGGAGTTAATAAACAAAAGAAAACTTTGTGTTGCTTAATATGGATGAAGGAAAACTAAAATCTTGGCGCAAGCTCTCAACTTTTCCTAATAAGCAAGCGGGATGAAGTTTGCTGATCGTAACGCGGAATTGAAAATGATTATAAATATGAGTTATAATAATAATAATAATAATAATAATAATAATAATAATAATAATAATAATAATAATAATAATAATAATAATAATAATAATAATAATAATGATACTACTACTACTACTACTACTACTACTACTGCTACTACTACTACTACTAATAATAATAATAATGATTTTTTTTTATAGCTGATGAAGTGTTTCAGGGGCAAAAAAAATAAATAAATAAATAAAAGTCCGCTTTGTACTGCTCTTGCAAAGAAAATATACATATGCATATCTCTCTCTCTCTCTCTCTCTCTCTCTCTCTCTCTCTCTCTCTCTCTCTCTCTCTCTCACACACACACACACACACACACACACACACACACACACACACACACACACACACACACACACACACACACACACACACACACACACACACACACACACACACACACACACACACACACACACACACACACACACACACACACACACACACACACACACACACACACACAGGGTTGAGACATGTTCAGGGGACCAAGGGACGCCGCCTGTCGTGTTGGTAGCAAATGACCTATTGAAAGGGAAAAGTGAGGAGCTGTTCAGGCCCCTCAGAGACCCAAAGGGAAAGTTAGGGATGTGGGAGGGATTCCTGCAGTTTGTGAGACGGGTGTTGGTGAGGGGTGACTCTCCAGGGCACAGCCGGCTTGTGGCTCACTGAAAGCATACTGGATGGCTTGTAGTTAAGGAGAACACAAGGAGTGCTGACATTTTAGACTTCAGGCCGTATTACAAGCTTCATCAGTATCATCAAGTAGTTTGGTTTGCCACGAGGCCATCTCAGCCACCGACAGCGGACGATATCCCCGGCAGCTCTTCTCCACCCGTCGGGCAAGATCCTCTCTCGACCGAAGGGCCATGAATGTTACGGCCACTCAAGACTATTCAACTAGGAATTTAAGTGCGGTACGTCTTGGGAAGGCAACACGCCCACGCCCACACCCACACCCATCCTCTTCGTCTCATCAGGTCTCCTTCTCTTACTGATAGTCTTCTACCTCTTAAATTCCGCCGCCATGTTGCCTCTCTTTCTATCTTCTATCGATATTTTCACGGTGACTGCTCTTCTGAACCTGCTAACTGCATGTCTCCTCCCCTCCTGCGGCCTCGCCTCACACGACTTTCTGATCATGCTCATCCCTATACTGTCCAAACCCCTTATGCAAGAGTTAACCAGCATCTTCACTCTTTCATCCCTATACTGTCCAAACCCCTTATGCAAGAGTTAACCGGCATCTTCACTCTTTCATCCCTATATTGTCCAAACCCCTTATGCAAGAGTTAACCGGCATCTTCACTCTTTCATCCCTATACTGTCCAAACCCCTTATGCAAGAGTTAACCAGCATCTTCACTTTTTCATCCCTCACGCTGGTAAACTCTGGAACAATCTCCCTTCATCTGTATTTCCTCCTGCCTACGACTTGAACTCAAACAGTTAAACTTGCATTCTCTAGAAAGGCGAAGAGTGCGTGGAGACATGATCGAGGTTTATAAATGGATGAAGGGCTTTAATAAGGGAGACATTCATAAGGTTTTGTTGGTAAGAGAACCGGGTAGGACACGAAGTAACGGGTTTAAACTGGATAAATTCAGATTCAACAGGGACATAGGCAAAAATTGGTTTACTAACAGGGTGGTGGATGAGTGGAATAGGCTTAGCAGTCATGTGGTGAGTGCCAATACAATTGTCACATTCAAAAATAGACTAGATAAATTCATGGACAGCGATATTAGGTGGGGTTAGATACACGGGAGCTAAGGGTCAAAGGAGCTGCCTCGTACAGGTCTACCGGCCTCTTGCAGACTCCTGCGTTCTTATGTTCTTATGTTCTTATGTTCTTTCAAGGGGAGGGTATCAGGACACTCTATTCAGGAGCAGTAAGTAGCGGGCTTTTTTTTTTTTCATTATTGTTTTTTTTTACGCCCTTGCACTGTCTCGTCTGCTGTAAAAAAAAAAAAAAAAAAAAATCCCTTCCCACCCAGGCCCCCCCTTACCACACACAACCTCCCCCTCCCCCTACACATCACCATGGCGTCGGCACTACCCAAGCTTCGCCTTTCCCTTCGCCCTCAACACTGGGCCGTCATTTGTTCCCCATATTTACGTGCGTGCAGTGATGTGGCCAAAGTCTATATACACCAAGTCAAGTCACGCGCAGGTTTGTGGGAGGAGACACGGCCGAGGCGTGGTTTATGCGTGACGTTGCTTGGAGCCAAACCAGAGAATGTAGAAACAGGGATTTAGAGAAAACGAAGAAAGGCGGACTAATTTAAATCAATCACTTCAACATGCCCTCCCTCACACCCCACACCGCCGTTTGTAGGCATTGAAATTACAGTCACGCAATAGCACAATAAAAAGACATATTTTCTCGTCAGTGGCTTGCCTGAACGCGCTGTGAAAGAAGGCGAGAATGCACATCCAGAGTGCACACACGGCCCCGACTTTAGTCACCCCTGAACTGGCGGGTATTTTTCTTTTGGCTCCAAGTGACGTCATCCCGCTGCTCCGCCCCAAAACCGCCTCCTGCGCGTACCGGTCCCAGTTTTGAAGCAGAGTGACTTGACTTGGTATATATAGACTTAGGTATGGGAAGTGTTACAGCGGCGCTCCTGAATATCGTAATAGCAACCGATATTTATTATTATCCCAGAGACACACCAATACCCAAGGTGCTCATTTGTCTCTGCTGGCGGGGAGACAAACTATTAGTACTCTACGATAACAATAATGATCAATAGTATAGTCTACCAACCTCCTCCTCCTCCTCCTCCTCCTCCTACTACTACTACTACTACTACTACTACTACTACTACTATTACTACTATCGCTTATGCCCATTCTGTAGGAGGAGGCGCTATTTTTGACTAGTGATTAATGATTTGAGACGCCGAGCCAGTGAAAAATTGCTCACTACCGAAGACGAAGGTGAAGGGAATAGATCTTTTGAGTAGGAGAGAAAGGGAAGGGAAGGAACGGTGAAACAAAGGAAGGAAGGAAGGAGGGAAGGAAGGAAGGAAGGAAGGAAGGAAGGAAGGGAGGAAGGACGGAAGGAAGGAAGGAAGGATAGAGGGAAGGCATAAAGAACAGAGATAGAAAACAAACCCATTCAAATAACCAAGGAGGGAAGGAAAGAGAAACGAAAGGAGAAATAGAGGATATGAAGATCAGATCAAAGAAACAAAGGGAGGGAGGCGAACAAGAGAGAAAAGAAGCAAAGAGAGACAGAGGGAAAGAATCAAATAAAGAAACAGGAATGCGACAGGAAGACGATTTAAAACAAAGAGATGCAAATGAACAGAAAACGAAGAATGGACTGAAGGGGACACGAGTGTAAAATAAGTTAATAAAAAAGACCCAAAAAACAGAGAAAGAGCAAAATTAAGGCTGAAACTCGATTACGGGAAAGAAGTGGAAAAACATCCTGATTCTAAGACAAGCGAGAGAACTACTTGGAATGAATGGTTAAAGGAAAGGAAAGGAGAGATTGACATGAACCAAAGATGCATGCGTTTGAGTGAATAGAGAGAATGAAGAGAGAGAGAGAGAGAGCGAGAGAGAGAGAGAATGGAAGACGCTGATGGAGAGGAGATTAAAGGGAAAACACACGAGATGGAAATGGTTGAGGAAGGAAGGAAGGAAGCCGACCGGATTGTCAAAATAATGGAAAAAAGGGGGAAGGAAGATTGAAAGCAGTTATCTAGAAGGCAAAATAGAAAAGTTGGAAGACTCAAACGAAACTGATAAAAGGGAAGATGAAAATAGATTAATATATACACGAATGGAGAAAGTGGAAAGAGACTACGAGAGAAAGAAGGAAGGAAATGGAGAAAGAAATGAAGGAAGGAAGGATGGGAAACAGGAAGGAAGGAAAAAGGAGAGTGGAAGGGAAAATATGAAAAAATAGAGGAAAATATTATTATTATTATTATTATTATTATTATTATTATTATTATTATTATTATTATTATTATTATTATTATTATTATTATTATTATTATTAGTAGTAGTAGTAGTAGTAGTAGTTGTAGTAGTAGTAGTAGTAGTAGTAGTAGTAGTCGGCTGAGTTATTTCTGGGTTTTATTTTCTCTTCCTTATCATGGTTGCCTGTTATCAGAATGCTGTATGTTATGTTCCGTCCTTCTATTCACACGAGTCCTAATTTGTTTGCTCTGCTTCTCACAAAATGCGCGCCGTGAATGCAAACAAAGCCCAGTCAATCTGTATCACAAATTGCATGTTTTTTTGCGAGAGTGTATGACTTAACTTTGAATTATTTACTTGTGTTTTGTTCACGAAGATATATTCTCTCTCTCTCTCTCTCTCTCTCTCTCTCTCTCTCTCTCTCTCTGTGTCTATCTGTGTCTATCTGTCTCTGTCTGTCTGTCTGTCTCTCTCTCTCTCTCTCTCTCTCTCTCTCTCTCTCTCTCTCTCTCTCTCTCTCTCTCTCTCTCTTAAAGTTTATATATATTAAGCGGCCAATGAACCTATCTGTATTATCAAGGTTTTTTCAGGAGAGGAGGACGAAAAGTTGAAAAAAAGAGATATTTATAAAGAAACACACATTCATCTACCTCCTAAAAACACTAGACAAAAAAATATCACGAAATAGAGTTAACTCCTTCAGTGAGGATTTCCTACAAGAAGACATCACCAAGCTACAGGAATGGAACAAAAAGTGGCTGCTACAATTCAAGGAAGAAAAATGTAAAGTCCTGCGCCTTGGGAGGGGATATCTTGCACACCAATACCACATGGGAAACACTCCACTATCCACCACAGAGGCAGAAAAAGACCTGGGACTATATGTTACCAGGCTACCAGTGAAGGGATATCCAGCACACCAATACCACATGGGAAACACTCCACTATCCACCACAGAGCCAGAGAAAGACCTGGGAGTGTATGTTACCAGGCTACCAGTGAAGGGATATCCAGCACACCAATTCCACATGGGAAACACTCCACTATCCACCACAGAGACAGAGAAAGACCTGGGACTATATGTTACCAGGCTACCAGTGAAGGGATATCCAGCACACCAATACGACATGGGAAACACTCCACTCTCCACCACAGAGGCAGAGAAAGACCTGGGACTATATGTTACCAGGCTACCAGTGAAGGGATATCCAGCATACCAATACCACATGGGAAACACTCCACTATCCACCACAGAGGCAGAGAAAGACCTGAGACAGAAAGGGAAGGAATTATAGGAGAAGGGAACAGACCCCAGGAGACGGGACACAACCCCCGATTAATACCTGGTACCCATTCACTGCTGGGTGGACAGGGGCGTCCTTAGGGTATCGGAAAAGCCGCCCAAATCATTCCACTCCGCCCGGGAATCGAACCTGGGCTCTCTTGGTTGTGAGCCGAGTGTACTAACCACTGCACCACGAAGCCAACCAAATCTATCATGAACTCTTTTACTGAGCCCATATTCTGAAACATTTACATCCAAGTACAAGTTGTGGCTATTTCCATGGGTAGTTTTATAACCCTAGCGATCGTTTGACAAGACATTTACACAAAGAGCATATATATAAACTCAAGATAACCCTTTTAACTTCCCCTGAGGCCTTCGAAAATGTTTGCTATAAGATCCCGAAAGCATCCGTGACTAAGGGAGTTGGATCCTGTTAACAAGCCCTAGAGTTAATACCACCAAGGGCAGGGAGGGATTATTAACACACTATTCGCTGCCTTGTATCCCCTGTTCCGTCTCCCCTCAAATTAGGTCTGATCCCTTTACAAAGCCCCGCCACATCATCGGGCAATACCTTCCACCTCTTTTGGGATCCGGGTCAACCAGAGTGTAAAGATGAGGGTTTGAATTCCATGTTTGGGGTCTTCATTTGTCACCGAAGGAAGGAAGTAAGATTAGATTTATTGGTTTTTGTTATTATTATTAATATGATCGTTGTTTGTAAAGAGTGTAGAGAAGCGATGTTGATATTTAGTTTTTTGGTGTTTTTCATGAATTTTGTCACCGAAGGAAGGAAGTAAGATTAGATTTATTGGTTTTTGTTATTATTGTTAATATTATCATCGCTGTTTTCAATTATTATTATTTTTTTGGTGGGGGGTATTTTTTATGAATTTTGTGACCGAAGTAAGGAAGGAAGGAAGGAAGGAAGGAAGGAAGGAAGGAAGGAAGGAAGGAAGGAAGGAAGGAAGGAAGGAAGGAAGGAAGGCAGAAAGGAAGGAAGGCAGGAAGGAAGGAAGGAAGGAAGGAAGGAAAGAAGGAAGGAAGGAAGGAAGGAAGGAAGGAAGGAAGGAAGGAAGGCAGAAAGGAAGGAAGGAAGGAAGGAAGGAAGGCAGAAAGGAAGGAAGGAAGGCAGAAAGGAAGGAAGGAAGGAAAGAAGGAAGGAAGGATGGCAGAAAGGAAGGAAGGAAGGAAGGAAGGAAGGAAGGAAAGAAGGAAGGAAGGAAGGAAGGAAGGAAGGAAGGGAGGAAAGAAAGAAAGAAAGAAAGAAAGAAAGAAAGGAAGGAAAGAAGAAAGAAAGAAAGGAAGGAAGGAAGGTCTGATTTATTTATTATTATTATTATTATTATCATCAATGTTGTCAATCATTATTAATTTCAACAAGATCAGTACCCAAACACGCCACCTCCAGAAGCTGATCTCCCTTTTTTGGCCACTTCTGAACAATTTTTTTTACAGGGGCAGTGTTTAGCGGGCATTGTTTCTCTCATAATCGCTTGTTTTCCCTTTGAGCAGCTTCCTTCACTGTAAAAACAATCTACAATCATTTATCTCTTAGTTATATGAAGTGCAATCGGCCTGGGGAAGGATATGTACGCACAGGGATGAAGGGATTTGCAGCGTGCGGTGAGGCTGGATATATGAGAGACAGGCATACACATTCAGGCCAGTCATGTGGAATTGGAATAAGATAGTTTGGTTTAGTCGGCGCAACATCTGTGGTCATATGCCGGAGAGGGACAGAAGGGGAAGGAATTATAGGAGAAGGGAACAGACCCCAGGAGACGGGACACAACCCCCGATTAATACCTGGTACCCATACACTGCTGGGTGGACAGGGGCGTAGGGTATCGGAAAAGCCGCCCAAATTTTTCAACTCCGCCCGGGAATCGAACCCGGGCTCTCTCGGTTGTGAGCTCAAGTGTGCTAACCACTGCACCACGAAGCCTCCGGTTATTAGAACAACATACCACGGAACATATGAGGCAAAGGCGTCCACATAATAGCCAGTGGTCTCTCTCCATTATCAGAACAACATGCGTCAGAGAATATGAGGCAAAAATCAGCATTCTCATATAACCAGTCATGTGGAATTGGACTATTATTACTATTACTAGAACAACATAGCGTCCACATATCAGCTAGTGGCCTCTCTCCATTATCAGAACAACATGCGTCAGAGAATATGAGGCAAAAAAAAGCATCCTCATAATAAGCCAGTCATGTGGAATTGGACTTTTGTTACTATTATTAGAACAACATAGCGTCCACATATCAGCCAGTGGCCTCTCTCCATTATCAGAACAACATGCGTCAGAGAATATGAGGCAAAAATCAGCATTCTCATACAAGCCAGTCATGTGGAATTGGATCTTCCTTATAATCTGAGCAAAATACGACTGAGGATATGAGGGAAAGACATCCACATAATAAGCCAGCCATGTGGACTTGGTATTCTAATCTTATCTGAGCAACATACGACTGAGATTATGAGGGTAAGGCATCCACATATAAGCCAGCCATGTGGACTTAGCATTCTAATCTTATCTGAACAACATACGACTGAGATTATGAGGGAAAGGCAACCACATAATAAGCCAGCCATGTGGACTTAGCATTCTAATCTTATCTGAACAACATACGATTGAGAATATGAGACAGAAAGCATCCACAAAAAAACAGTCAGGTGGAATTGAACTCGATATTAATATAGCAACATACGACTTGATATACGAGGCAAAGAAATTCTCATACAAGTCAGTCGGAGGAAATTAGTATCAGAATAACAAACTATGAGGCTGATTCGTCCATATATACGTCAGTCATGTGAGTTTAGCTTTTTACTATCATCAAAACAACACAAGACTAAACATGGGGTGGCTGAGTGGATAGCGTGACGGCGCCGCGTTCAGGACGATGCGAGTTCGATCCCCGCCCGGTGCCACCAAGCTGGGATTTTTCTACCCCCGCCGAGTGGCTTAAGACTACCCACATGCTGTCCAGAAGACCACCTATCAACCCGGACTCTAGACAGTCGTTTCAAATTAGTTTCTCCATTACCAAAACAACATGCAACCTCTACCGTGTTTTGCGTTCGAGCCAAAATCGAATATGTACCAGGTCCGACCACGCGGGATGAAAAATAATACAAAGTCCAGTTCCCAGTCCCGTCAACACACGCAATGCAGACTGACTTTCGGGTTTGACATTTTATTATATACATCAACTGGCTGCATGAGTTTTGTGATGGCGTGGGAATGTGTGGGTGTTTACATTAGCGTGAGAAATTTACTTAATGTGCGTGTGTGTGTGTGTGTGTGTGTGTGTGTGTGTGTGTGTGTGTGGTGGTGGGTGGGTGGGGGGGGGGGGGAGTCATGCTGAGTGGATGGCGTAGTGTAGCTGAGAAGAAATACGAGGAGACAAGATTTACACAGATTTACATAGATATTCAGACTACACATAGACGAGTGGGGTGGAGTCGAGGCAAGGTGGCCGGGGCAAGTTTGGTAGTATAGAGGAGGAGGAGGAGACAGAGCTGTAAGGTGTTTGGTTGGTAGGTTTGGTTGCCGGGCTAGTCACTGTTTGGTAGAAGATGAAGAGAAAGAGGATTAGCGATATGAGTGAGGTTAAGTGAGGTTACCAGGTTAGTCACTGTTTGGTAGAAGATGAAGAGGAATAGGATTAGCGATATGAGTGAGGTTAAGTTAAGTGAGGTTACCGAGTTAGTCACTGTTTGGTATAGGAGATGAAGAGAAAGAGGATTAGCGATATGAGAGAGGTTAAGTTAAGTGAGGTTACCAGGTTAGTCACTGTTTGGTATAGGAGACGAAGAGGAAGAGGAGGAGAGCTGTGAGTGAGGTTAAGTTAAGTGAGGTTACCGAGTTAGTCACTGTTTGGTAGAAGATGAAGAGAAAGAGGATTAGCGATATAAGTGAGGTTAAGTTAAGTGAGGTTACCAGATTAGTCACTGTTTGGTATAGGAGATGAAGAGGAAGAGGATTAGCGATATGAGTGAGGTTAAGTTAAGTGAGGTTACCAGGTTAGTCACTGTCTGGTACTTGATGAAGAGGAAGGCGAGGAGAAATGTGAGTGAGGTTAAGTTAAGTGAGGTTACCAGGTTAGTCACTGTTTGGTATAGGAGATGAAGAGGAAGAGTAGGAGAGCTGTGAGTGAGGTTAAGTTAAGTGAGGTTACCAGGTTAGTCACTGTCTGGTAGTCGATGAAGAGGAAGGCGAGGAGAAATGTGAGCGAGGTTAAGTTAAGTGAGGTTACAAGGTTAGTCACTGTCTGGTACTTGATGAAGAGGAAGGCGAGGAGAAATGTGAGTGAGGTTAAGTTAAGTGAGGTTACCAGGTTAGTCACTGTTTGGTATAGGAGACGAAGAGGAAGAGGAGGAGAGATATGAGTGAGGTTAAGTTAAGTGAGGTTACCGAGTTAGTCACTGTCTGGTATAGGAGATGAAGAGGAACACGAGGAGAGATATGAGTGAGGTTAAGTTAAGTGAGGTTACCGAGTTAGTCACTGTTTGGTATAGGAGATGAAGAGGAACACGAGGAGAGATATGAGTGAGGTTAAGTTAAGTGAGGTTACCGAGTTAGTCACTGTTTGGTATAGGAGATGAAGAGGAACACGAGGAGAGATATGAGTGAGGTTAAGTTAAGTGAGGTTACCGAGTTAGTCACTGTTTGGTATAGGAGATGAAGAGAAAGAGGATTAGCGATATGAGTGAGGTTAAGTTAAGTGAGGTTACCGAGTTAGTCACTGTTTGGTGTAGGAGATGAAGAGGAATAGGAATAGAGATATGAGTGAGGTTAAGTTAAGTGCGGTTACCGAGTTAGTCACTGTTTGGTATAGGAGACGAAGAGGAAGAGGAGGAGAGCTGTGAGTGAGGTTAAGTTAAGTGAGGTTACCAGGTTAGAGTCACTGTTTGGTATAGGAGACGAAGAGGAAGAGGAGGAGAGCTGTAAGTGAGGTTAAGTTAAGTGAGGTTACCAGGTTAGAGTCACTGTTTGGTATAGGAGACGAAGAGGAAGAGGAGGAGAGCTGTGAGTGAGGTTAAGTTAAGTGAGGTTACCGAGTTAGTCACTGTTTGGTATAGGAGATGAAGAGAAAGAGGATTAGCGATATGAGTGAGGTTAAGTTAAGTGAGGTTACCAGGTTAGTCACTGTTTGGTATAGGAGATGAAGAGAAAGAGGATTAGCGATATGAGTGAGGTTAAGTTAAGTGAGGTTACCGAGTTAGTCACTGTCTGGTATAGGAGATGAAGAGGAATAGGATTAGCGATATGAGTGAGGTTAAGTTAAGTGAGGTTACCGAGTTAGTCACTGTTTGGTAGAAGATGAAGAGAAAGAGGATTAGCGATATGAGTGAGGTTAAGTTAAGTGAGGTTACCAGATTAGTCACTGTTTGGTATAGGAGATGAAGAGGAATAGGAATAGAGATATGAGTGAGGTTAAGTTAAGTGAGGTTACCAGGTTAGTCAATGTCTGGTAGTTGATGAAGAGGAAGGCGAGGAGAAATGCGAGTGAGGTTAAGTTAAGTGAGGTTACAAGGTTAGTCACTGTCTAGTAGTTGATGAAGAGGAAGGCGAGGAGAAATGTGAGTGAGGTTAAGTTAAGTGAGGTTACAAGGTTAGTCACTGTCTAGTAGTTGATGAAGAGGAAGGCGAGGAGAAATGCGAGTGAGGTTAAGTTAAGTGAGGTTACAAGGTTAGTCACTGTTTGGTAGAAGATGAAGAGAAAGAGGATTAGCGATATGAGTGAGGTTAAGTTAAGTGAGGTTACCAGGTTAGTCACTGTCTGGTACTTGATGAAGAGGAAGGCGAGGAGAAATGTGAGTGAGGATAAGTTAAGTGAGGTTACCAAGTTAGTCATTGTCTGGTATTTGATGAAGAGGAAGGCGAGGAGAAATGCGAGTGAGGTTAAGTTAAGTGAGGTTACAAGGTTAGTCACTGTTTGGTATAGGAGATGAAGAGAAGGAGGATTAGCGATATGAGTGAGGTTAAGTGAGGTTACCGAGTTAGTCACTGTTTGGTATAGGAGATGAAGAGGAAGACGAGGAGAGCTGTCAGAGCGGTCGAGTCAGAGGGTAAGGTCGCCGGCTAGTCAGTCAGGGCTCAGTCAGTAAGGGCTCAGGCAAGGGCAAGCAACCTCAGGCACTCCCTCAGTAAATCCCTTCCATCCCTCTGCCCCTCACTGATATATGTTACCTGTGATCCCTGGCCTGTCTCTCCCTCTCTCTCGCTTTTTCTCTCTTTCTCTTCCTCTGTTTTCTGTATATTTTGTTTCCCTCTTTGTGTGTGTGTGTGTGTGTGTGTGTGTGTGTGTGTGTGTGTGTGTGTGTGTGTGTGTGTGTGTGTGTGTGTTACCACCTTCCCCTTGTCTCTGTCTATCTATATCTATCTATCTATCTACCTATCTGTCTATCTTATCTATTTCTCTCTCGTGTCCAATCCTGCCCCTTCTCTCCTTTCATGTATTAAGCTTGCCTTTGAATGTACCTTCCCTTCGCCCCTCAACCCAGTTCCTTTTCAGTCTTATCAATAGGGGACGGATTTTTATTATTCCATACTCTGTTTTCCCTACCATATCATTATCCCGTGTGTGTGTGTGTGTGTGTGTGTGTGTGTGTGTGTGTGTGTGTGTGTGTGTGTGTGTGTGTGTGTGTGTGTGTGTGTTTTCTGAGTTCACTGTTGCATTTCACGGCAAACAATATTTTTTCCCCAACTGACTAACATTTTTTTTTTAACTTTCTCTTCCTCCTCCTCCTCCTCCTCCTCCTCCTCCTCTTTTTCAACCATATTCCATTCCTACAAGTAAGACATTCAAGGTTCCACTTATCCCTCCTCTCCTCCTCCTTCCCCCCCCTCCTCCTCGTCCTCCTCCTCCTCCTCCTCTGGGTCCAGGCTACAGGTCTTTGTAAACAGGTCGACGTTATGTAAATACTTCTCTCTGTCCCTTCAAAACAATCCCACACGTCTCGGCCTCTCCTGAGAACCTCCCGCCCACCTACCCTTTTCATAACACTGGTCGGCTTCGGGGCTCGATCGGCGGCCACCTCGAAGCGCCTGGATGTATTGTTTGTTTTGAAATAGTAATGTGATTGTGTGGGCTTTTAGTGGTGTAAGAATAGGGATGGGTTAAGGTAGTTGGTTGATTTATACTGTTGTTGTTGTTGGTGGTGGTGGTGTTGGTGGTGGTGGTATTGGTGGTGGTGGTGTTGTCCTCACCACAAAGCCATTTTCTAACCTTCAGGGAAAGGTTTTGCATTTTAATCCAGGCTGCAAAATTTTTCAGGCACACACAAAGGGTCTCCCGCTGACAACTTTTCTCCGAGGACTCAAAGAAACAGCCTATACGCTTGTGTAGTTTTTCTTTTTCTCTTACGGCAAGGAAAGCAGCTCAAGGGCAAAAGATTCATAGCAAAAAGTAAATAGAAAAGACCGCTTATCGCTGTTCCTGCCTCTCTCATCTCCCGTAGCAACGAGTGTCATGCATCTGCGACATCCACCTTCTCGAGACCTCCTGTTCGAACCTAAGTCTATATATATACCAAGTCAAGTCACTCTGCTTCAAACTGCGACCGGTACGCGCAGGGGGCGGTTTTGGGGCGGAGCATCGGGATGACGTCACTTGGAGCCAAAAAAAATACCCGCCAGTTCAGGGGTGACTAAAGTTGGGGCCGTGTGTGCACTCTGGATGTGCATTCTCGCCTTCTTTCACAGCGCGTTCAGGCAAGCCACTGATGAAAAAATATGTCTTGTTATTGTGCTATTGCGTGACTGTAATTCCAATGCCTACAAACGGCGGTGTGGGGTGTGAGGGAGGGCATGTTGAAGTGATTGATTTAAATTAGTCCGCCTTTCCTCGTTTTCTCTAAATCCCTGTTTGTACATTCTCTAGTTTGGCTCCAAGCAGCGTCACGCATAAACCACGCCTCGGCCGTGTCTCCTCCCACAAATCTGCGCGTGACTTGACTTGGTGTATATAGACTTTGGTTCGAATGGGTTGGATTGATTTCCCTGCCCTTGATATTCTCCTATGATGACGCTGGCGACCTCTGGCAGTGCTTCTGTTTTCATTAAAGGAGAGGAGGAAGAGGAGGAGGAGGAGGAGGAGAACCCAATTTTCTTAAGAGCATTGCCCTTTATGCCTTCACATGACACTGGATTTCAACGAGGCTATTTTTACTGGCAAAGAAAATTCATCAGCCCAGCGAGGACCTTGAGGGAGACCGGGACTGCTAGTTATCCCCGGCCAGACAGTGCCATCGCCTCGCATGATCAAGGTCCCTCGTGGTAAAGGATTCAGAGAACAACCAAGATCCAGGACCAGGGACCAAGTTGTTATGGACATCATGGAAGGTTCTTAGGGTCAAATTCTCGAACACCTCGGCGCCTAAGCACACACATTTGGCAAGGCTTTCGTAGGGGTTTGGGGCAATTCCACGAGTAGCTTTTGGACCCTGGTGGTAGTTTGATCATTCAGAGTACAACCAAGATCCAGGACCAGTGACCAAGTAGTTATGGACGTCAAGGAAGGTTCTTAGGGTCAAATTCTCGAACACCTCAGCGCCCAAGCACACACATTTGGCAAGGCTTTCGTAGGGGTTTGGGGAATTCCACGAGTAGCTTTTTGACCCTGGTGGTAATTTGATCATTCAGAGAACAACCAAGATCCAGGACCAGGGACCAAGTTGTTACGGAGCTCATGCTGGGAAGGTTCTTAGGGTCAGTCTTGAACATCTCAGCGCCCAAGCACACACATTTGGCAAGGCTTTCGTAGGGGTTTGGGGCAATTCCATGAGTAGCTTTTTGACCCTGGTGGTAATTTGATCATTCAGAGTACAACCAAGATCCAGGACCAGTGACCAAGTAGTTATGGACGTCATGGAAGGTTCTTAGGGTCAAATTCTCGAGCACCTCGGCGCCTAGGCAGATACATTTGGCAAGGCTTTCGTAGGGGTTTGGGGCGTATTTCCAGTCTCTCTCGGGTCTGTGGTCCCTGAGTGAAGACGCTCGGCCGTAGCTTCGAAACTAACCGCGGCGTGTCATGGAAAATACCCTCATTGTGATTCCCACGCCAAATTATCCTGCGGGACTAAACTACACCTAACTTAACCTAACCTAGCCTGAAAGTTGGAAAGTTTCGTTTAGTCGGCGCAACATCTGTGGTCATATGCCGAAGAGAGACAGAAGGGGAAGGAATTATAGGAGAAGGGAACAGATCCCAGGAGACGGGACACAACCCCCGATTAATACCTGGTACCCATTCACTGTTGGGTAACCTAGCCTGACCTGACCGGTTCAAGAGTGGGCGTCACTTACCCGTACAGAGAAGAGAAATACGCCCCCCCCTCCTCCCCCCGGACACGAATATAATGTTCATCGATACTTCAACTTTAGACGATAACATAATATTTTAGCGAGGACTTTGAGTGATGGGCGGGAGTGACAAGGAGAAAATCCGCTAACCGCTACTGATGGATTTGGTGAGAGAGGCAAAAGCAGCGATTAGCGGGTTTTTTTATTGCTATTTTTTATTTTTTTACGTTTGAGTTGCATTCGTTGTCGTAAAAGAAAAAAATAACAGTCTACACAACTGCTCTAAGAAAAATATGTATACGTTCTTTTTGAGTCTTCAGTAAATATTGTTACTGGGAGGACCTTTATGTACAGAATATTCTGCAGATGAGTTCCAAGCAGGTGGGCGGTGGCTGAGTGGTAGCGTGCTGGGCCCACATTCACCGCGTGATGGACGACGCGGGTTCGAATCCCCACGCTACCACCTGGGATTTTTCAGTCACCGCCGAGTGGCTTAAAACTACCCACATGCTGTCCTGAAGACCACCCATCAACCCGGACTCTAGAGGAAACCGTCCAAGTGAATCAAGGAGTTCCGGGGGGCAGCATGAGCCAAGAGACGATGGCGCCACTATAAACACTTGCCTGCGCCATGACGAACTGGGGCCGACTACCATCCAGGCGCTATAGGCGTTCACGTAAAAGAAAAAGTGTTCTTTAAACTTTTCTTTGTGGCCCGGTTTTGTTCGTTTTTTTTTTCCCTTGTGATCGATCATTACGCTTTTTGACAATGCAAGGAACTTAGACTGTAGCTATTTCCTCCTGCCTACGACTTGAACTCTTCTACGAGGGGAGTAACGACCCTCTCTCTTGGCTACTCGGAATGCCATCGTTTTGTAGGAGCGGCGCTTAACGTGTTTTTTTCCAATCTTTCTTTCTGTAATCTGTTTCCGTTGTTGTAAAAAAATATATAAAGGGGAAAGTAGAACAGAACCAGAAGTCGTGTTCCTCGAATGAAAAATGACACAGAACTTTTTGTACATAGAAAACTCTTTGTGCGAATATATATATATAAAAAAAACTATTTCCGATTCTATGAAAGTCTCTCTCTCTCTCTCTCTCTCTCTCTCTCTCTCTCTCTCTCTCTCTCTCTCTCTCTCTCTCTCTCTCACTCTCTCTCTCTCTCTCTCTCTCTCTCTCTCTCTCTCTCTCTCTCTCTCTCTCTCTCTCTCTCACACTCACTCACTCATTCACACACTCACTCACACAACTCATTCACCCTCTCTCACTCATCCCCCCCCCACCCCCCACATACACACAGGAAAAGTTGGACAAATTTAAGGAAAAGTTGGAGAAATACAGATAGACGGAGACGGGACCACACGAGCGTAAGCCCAGGCTCTGTAAAACTACAACTAGGAAAATACAACTAGGTAAATACACACACACACACACACACACACACACACACACACACACACACACACACACACACACACACACACACACTCACCCTGGCATCGGGACCGTTGTTGTCGACCGTCTTGGTGCTGATGACGAGCTGTTCCCGCTGCAGCACCAGGGAGTCCGAGGTCAGGATCAGCTTGACGGGCTGGGGCTTGGACTTGCCATCGCTCACGCTCACCAGCCCGGCGTGCATCTGGAACAAGACAGAAAATTGGTGTTAGCGTATATGGATAAAAAATGCCGCGTGCGTGTGCCGGGGAGGTCTGAGGCTGCGTGCGTGCCTGGGGGTAAGGTAAGGTACGGTACAGTTGGGAGCATGCGCCATAGCTGCATGTGACGAGGGCTCTCATATCATATTTAGATATATTTTCCTTAAAAAAGCGAAGGGTAAGAAGGGACTTAATCGAAGTGTTCAAAATCCTTAATAGACTCGAAAACATTAACCCGGATAGTCTATTTCAGAGAGACCCCAACACAATAACACGCAGCAACGGTATGAAGTTAAAGGGAAGTAGATGTAACACATTGGCGCGCAGAAGTTATTTCAATAATAGAGTCGTCGATCACTGGAATAGACTCCCACCGTCAGTAGTTAGCGCACAGAGTATCAATAGCTTCAAGTCTTCATTGGATAAGTACTTCAGGGATATAAGATTTTACTGACCCTTTTCGAATGTTTCAGGCACACTGCAGCACGACGCCAACCTGACGACTTAATAATTTCCCGCACAGCTTAGGTCACCAGTAGCGTAAGTTAAGGGTAGTAATTTCCTTTTATTTCTCCCTTTACTGTAAAATTTCCATCTCCCTTTCTTCCTTAAAGGCACATAGTGTTCTCCTCTAACTATTTCCTGCCGGCACGTTGCTGGAGGGAGAGGCGGGTGGGGAGAAGCCTTCATCTATTCTGTCCTGTCCTACCACACGTAGATCACTAGTAGTAGCGGTAGTAAACAGACACCCTCGCCATAGACCGACAAGTCTTCTGGTGTCTGTTCTTCCTATGTATATCCGTCCCGTTGACCCTTTGAGACTGTGGTGGGAGAGAACCTCGAACCCGACAAAGTGTAACATCCGGGTTGCCACAGTGTCCCTTCCCCAGGTTTCCCCAGGTATCCCTTTATCGACCCGCTTAAAGGAAGGATGAACAGCCGGGTGGACTGCACGCCGACTGTCCAGGCCGAGATTAGAACCCTGGCCCGCATATTCGTAGTCAGGAACGCTAACCACTGCTTCACGGGGGTGCACGCAAGAATCATTGACGGGTTAAGAGACAGGCCTGAAAGGAAATGTAATGTGCTGAATAATAAGAGAAATTACACCGTGAAATGTGCCGACAGGGGAGACTTAAGGAAATGACAGCTAGCAGATACACGTCCAACAGTGCCCCGCGTGATGTCGCCGCGCCGACCTTCAGCTGACAATTATTAGCAAGCTTGCCCGCGGACCAACGGACGAACTAGTGCCTTGCTACACACACACACACACACACACACACACACACACACACACACACACACACACACGAACATCCGAAATTGAGTCATCTTCTAATTACTTTTCTATTTCTTTTTTTTATATATAGAAGCAATACTTAGCGGTCTTTTCTTATCCTTTAACTTATCCCTTTGCGGTACACACACACACACACACACACACACACTAGAGACAAGTCTGATCAGTCTTGAAGATCTAAATTTACTTAACTATGTGATTTTATTTTTACAGCTGTACTGCGGCCAGGTCAAAGGGAAAGAACTCTACCTGCATATGAAGAAGAAAACGCTGTTCCATAAGAAAATAAGATAGACGGAAGAATTAAAATACACTGATCATATGGAGAATACTTAACTTATATAGGCAGGAGTTAATTCAATTGTTCTAAGAGATTAAGCATGTTTACATAGAGTTATTAACATTGTCTAGGTTTCCAAAAGGACGAGTTTTTATACCGCCAAGTCCCATAACCACCATGTCCTCCCTGACGTTATGCAGAGTTGCTAATATTGTGGGATTTACTGATATAATGTCACTGTTACCAATAATGTCACAGTTACTAATATATGGTCACTGTTACCAATAATATGAGGCAAGCTAAGGAAACTGTATCACGGTAAAACTTTCCTCCAAAAAAAATATCTTGTTGGTCCATTTTGCAAAGATTTATGTGGTTATTTATTTTTGGGAAAGTGTGGGTGATTTTAGTATTGTATGAAAATTCCCTTCCCTTCCCTTCCTTCCGTCCTTCCTTCCGTCCCGTCCTGTCCCTTCCTTCCCTTCCCTTCCTTCCGTCCTCCCGTCCTGTCCTTCCTTCCTTCCTTCCCTTCCTTCTCCTTCCTCTTCCTTCTCTTCTCTTCTCTTCTCTCTTCTCTCTCTCTCTCTCTCTCTCTCTCTCTCTCTCTCTCTCTCTCTCTCTCTCTCTCTCTCTCTCTCTCTCTCTCTCTCTCTCTCTCTCTCTCTCTCTCGGTTGCACTGGTAATTAATGAAGACGTCCGATACTCCACCAAGCAGACCGAACCAAATAGTCCTGATTGGCTGGATGGTTATTGGATAGAGAGCTGAAAAATCTTTATACAATATGATTACAGTGTGTACGTGTGTATGTGTGTATGTGTGTGTGTGTAATAAATATGCAATCGTCAGAATACAGTAACACAGGCAACGGTTACTCTTCCCAGCTTTGTGAGCAGCCATAGAACAATATTAAAGAAAGTTGGAAAGTTTCGTTTAGTCGGCGCAACATCTGTAGTCATATGCCCGAGAGAGAGACAGGGGGGAGGGAATTATAGGAGAAGGGAACAGATCCAACCCCCGATTAATACCTGGTACCCATTCACTGCTGGGTGGACAGGGGCGTAGGGTATCGGAAAAGCCGCCCAAATTTTTCCACTCCGACCGGGAATCTAACCCGGGCTCTCTCGGTTGTGAGTCGAGTGTGCTAACCACTGCACCACGAAGTCCCCCACCACACACGAAAGAGCTACATCAGAAACCATCACAAAAATTAAAACTCTTGCCCCGTGCAGCTGCTACCCAACACCTCACAGATACTATATAACAACCCCAAAGTAAAGAAATAACGTGTGATCTTTTTATTAAGTTCCGAGGCGAGAAAACACTGATACCTAACTTTGCCGCTCATAATTAAGTTCATAAGGAGTTTCCACTGTCAGGACAAGGGTTAACTAATGTAATTTCGGCTGGAGACTTAATGAAACTTAGATCGAGGCTGGGTTAATTTGGGACCAGCTGACGAATCTTACTAGGGCATAAATAACCTATGGGATGGAACGGTCTCTCTCTCGCTCTCTCGCTCTCTCGCTCTCTCTCTCTCTCTCTCTCTCTCTCTCTCTCTCTCTCTCTCTCTCTCTCTCTCTCTCTCTCTCTCTCTCTCTCTCTCTCTCTCTCTCTCTCTCTCTCTCTCTCTCTCTCTCTCTCTCTCTCTCTCTCTCTCTCTCACACACACACACACACACACACACACACTAACACCCTCCACCCCCCCCCCACCCCCCCCCACACACACGAACACACACAGTCAAGCAGGGAATATCATTTGGTCCTGATAGGCAGTCTGATCACAGCCCCCCCTCTCCCCTTCACCCCCCCGCCCTCAGTCCTGTCTCCAAGGTCTTAAAAGGTGACGACTTATGCAAGAGACTTGGCTAATGCATCCGAAGTGGCATCTCACGGCCGGCTGTTTAGGTTACTGCCTCTGTCTGTCTGTCTGTCTGTCTGTCTGTCTGTCTGTCTGTGTGTGTGTGTGTTGTCTGTGTGTCTGTCTGTCTGTCTGTGTGTGTGTCTGTGTGTGTCTGTCTGTCTGTCTGTCTCTGTCTGTCTGTCTGTCTGTCTGTCTGTCTGTCTGTCTGTCTGTCTGTCTGTCTGTCTGTCTGTCTGTCTGTCTGTCTGTCTGTCTGTCTGTCTGTCTGTCTGTCTGTCTGTCTGTCTGTCTGTCTGTCTCTCTCTCTCTCTCTCTCTCTCTCTCTCTCTCTCTCTCTCTCTCTCTCTCTCTCTCTCTCTCTCTCTCTCTCTCTCTCTCTCTCTCTCTCTCTCTCTATCTCTCTCTCTATCTATCTATCAATATATCTCTCTGTCTACCCATCTATCTACCTATCAATCTATCCATTTCTAAATCCTCACAGCACACACACACACACACACACACACACACACACACGCACACACACACGGCCATATCTCGTTTGCCGTTCCCTCGCCTGTGTGTCTTTCTCCTCACAGCGCTGCTCAACGCTTGCATGCATCGGGCGCTTCAGACACGAGGAGGATCTTGGAAGCGTGAACGATAACCCTTTGATCTGTTGCCCACTGAAGAGTTAAAGGGGGCTTGTTCCTGCTCAGTGTTCTCTCCCTTTGGGCGACTGACTTAACCCGTCCGCTGCGATTGGCACGGATTTGGCCTTCACTGGTAGCCTGGTAACATATAGTCCCAGGTCTTTCTCTGCCTCTGCGGTGGATAGTGGAGTGTTTCCCATGTGGTATTGGTATGCTGGATATCCCTTCACTGGCAGCCTGGTAACATATAGTCCCAGGTCTTTCTCTGCCTCTGCGGTGGATAGTGGAGTGTTTCCCATGTGGTATTGGTATGTATGAAAATACAAAAAATAAAGAAAATTAAAATACAGAAAAAAATGAAAATACAAAAAATAAAGAAAATTAAAATATAGAAAAAAGAAAATAAATGGAAATACAGAAAATCCTCCCCCCCCAAAAAAAAATCCCCCAAAAATATCCCATAATCCCAAATCCCCCCAAAAATCCCCAAATCCCCCCCCAAATCCCCAAATCCCAAATCCCCCCCAAAAAATCCCAAAAACTCAAATCCCACCTAAAAGTCCCAAAATCCTAAATCCCCCAAAAATCCCCATATCCCAAATCCCCCCAAAAGTCCCAAAATCCCAAATCCCCCCAAAAATCTCCATATCCCAAATCCCCCAAAAAATCCCCATATCCCAAATCCCCCCAAAAAAATCCAAAAATCCCAAATCCCCAAAGATCCCAAATCCCAAATCCCCCAAAATCCCCAAATTCCAAATTCCCCAAAATCCCAAAACCCCAAATCCTCCCAAAATCCCAAAATCCCAAATCCCCCCTAAAAATCCCAAAATCCCAAATCCCCCAAATCCCCATATCCCAAATCCCCCAAAAAATCCCCAAACCCCAAATCCCTCCCAAAAAGCCCAAAATCCCACATTCCCCAAAAGATCCCAATACCCAAATCCCCAAAAATCCCCAAATCCCAAATTCCCCAAAATCCCAAAATCCCAAATCCCCAAAAAATCCCATAATCCCAAATCCCCCCCAAAACATCCCAAAATCCCAAATCCCCCCAAAATCCCAAATTCCCAAATCCCCCCCAAAAAATCCCCAAATCCCAAATCCCCCCCTAAAATCCCAAAATCCCAATTCCAAAATACCCCCCCACCAAAAAAAAAAAGGGAAAGTAAATAGAGAAAAAAATGTTGTTATTTCCTAGGGCTCTCTGATCGGGCTCGGTGCTCAATTTTTTGCTGGTCTCTCGAGGCCAATGACGCTAATATCCACCTGTGTCTCTTTCCCCGAGGCCTTACGGGAGTTGCGTAAATGAGCAATAATATAATTTCTACACTCGTATGTCTTTTATTTCGTGTTCCTGTATTGTATTATTGGAAATCTATTTATTCATCTATCTATCTATCTATCTATCTATCTATCTATGTACCTATCTATCTATCTATCTATCTATTTATTTATCTATATCTATCTATATCGAAAGCTTCAAACTCGCCTTCTATACCATTTTCTTTCCCTTTAACCTTCCCATCTTCCTTCTCTTTCCTCACCTTTCAATCTCTAACTCGCTCTCCTTATACCCTCTTCTTCCTCTCCCTCATGCTATATTCGCCTATCTTCATTCCCTCTCCTTACCTTCCCTTTTTAAACTCGCCTTCTATACCCTCTTCTTTCCCTCTCACCCTCCCATTTTCCCATTTTGAGGGGTACTATTATGAATCTTCTGGTAGCTTGACCCTTCTTCTGTACTGTGAACCTAAAAAACACTCATTAGAACCCGAATCAGGCCTCTTGCAGACTCCGTACGTTGTTATGTTCTTATGTACCCTCTCTGACCTTTCGAAATAGCTGATGTTAGATGCGGAAGCGTCTGAGATTATCGATCCAGACCAGCAAACACAACAAGCCTCAACGCTGCGTGAGGTTCAGGCTGCCAACTCTCCTTCCGGCTCGGTTTCCTTTGTTGAATATATCAATAGAGCGAGTGGTTCCTTAACTTTGGATCATAAGACCTGTGGGATTACATTCTCTCTCTCTCTCTCTCTCTCTCTCTCTCTCTCTCTCTCTCTCTCTCTCTCTCTCTCTCTCTCTCTCTCTCTCTCTCTCTCTGTATATTTGTTTTTCTTTCATTTTTCATCCCTATTTCTCTTTTACAATCTCTCTCTCTCTCTCTCTCTCTCACACACAGGCAATTTCGTCCACCGCCATAAAAGAAAAAAAAACTTCAAAAATTCTCCCGCTCCGTTCCACAATTAAGTTTTTAGCACTTCGTAAACGGCGCTAATTTCAAGCTTTTTTCCGCTAAGTCTCGCTTCATCTTGTTTTTTTTTTTTCCGCGGGGAATTTTACTTCGCATAACGCAAGCAAAAAAGTAATTACAATACTTCAGGATTTTTCTCACTTCAGAGGACGAACACAGTTGGAAAGTTTCGTTTAGTCGGCGCAACATCTGCGGTCATTTGCCGGAGAGAGACAGAATGGGAAGGAAATATAGGAGAAGGGAACAGACCCCAGGAGACGGGACACAACCCCCGATTAATACCTGGTACACTGCTGGGTGGACAGGGGCGTAGGGTATCGGAAAAGCCGCCCAAATTTTTCCACTCCACCCGGGAATCGAACCTGGGCTCTCTCGGTTGTGAGCCGAGTGTGCTAACCACTGCACCACGAAGCCCCCCTAGCCTAACCTAACCTAACCGAACCTAACCTAACCTAACCTAACCTAACCTAACCACTGCACCACGAAGCCCCCAGGGGACGAGCAACACAGGCAGCCAGCAACATACAATTACTACAACGACAATAATATATGATTTATATGTTGGTATTGTCAAAAGCTTCCACCCCTCACATCAGCTATTTCCAAAGGGCGAAAATGAGAAAATCGGGTTCTAATGAGTGTTTCTTTAGGTTCACGGTACAGAAGAAGGGTCACACTACCACCAGGGTCATAAAATTACCCCTGGAAATCCTCAAAACTCAAACGAATGCCTTGAAATAAGAAAATCGGGTTCTAATGAGTGTTTCTTTAGGTTCACGGTACAGAAGAAGGGTCAAACTACCACCAGGGTCATAAAACTACCCCTGGAAATGCCCGAAACTCAAACGAAAGCCTTGTCAAATATACGTGCTCGGGCGCCGAAATGATTAGGAATACGGTCCATATACTTTTTTTTATGAAACTTAAGACTTAACCTGATCTTAAACTAACGGACAACAAATAATTCCATGATGGCAGGTGGGAAGAGACTGAAATTTAATATTACTAAACGGCTATATTTTGAAACGTGTTTGTTGGGAGGAAAATCACTGCAGTTAAGGCCTCAACCCTTTAAGGCCCAGTCACACTGGCTCTACGACCTACCGACGACCTCCAGGGACCTGCAGGTAACGGGAGGTATCACATGGTCGTGCGTGCGACCGTTATGTGTCGCCGTCTGCCGTGCGACTGAATAGGTCGGCTGGAGGTTTTAGGTCATGCTCTAAAACCTCAAGCCGACCTCTCAGGTCGCTGCCGGTCGCAAAAAAGGTTGCTGTCCGGTGGCCGAATGGACTGCGTCTGGACGGCAAGCGGACTGCCACCGGTGGCCGACAGGTGACCATTAACTGTTGAACGGCGACTGGATGGCAAGTGGACGCCGTCTGGTTGCCGTCAGATAGTAGGAGGTCGCTGATGGTTGCCGTCAACTTTTTATCTGTCATTGGCCGTGGTCGACGTCCGGCCTTCCACCACACGAGGAGTTGTGCGGCCACCGGTGGTAGGTCAAACCACCCTTGCCCGGAAATGAGGTACAGTCGCGATATGAAGTGATGTCGCCGTGTACGTTTATTTTCGATCACACAAGTATCGTTACATATTTTCAAGAGTACCATTATTTTCTTGTATCTTCTTCATAACTTAACTAAATATATTTTACAAGCTAGAAAAAAATAGAAAAGAAATATTCAATGATGTCTTACGAAGACTTGTCGAAATATTTTGACACAAAGTGTTTTCGTTCAGCAAGGAAAGAGTCAAATGAAGTCCAAATGTCGACATATTACTCAAACAGAAAGTAAAATTATCTTTTCATGATCATTGTTGACAACAATAAATCTAACATATGCACAATGTATAGGACATGCATGATTAGGCGATATCTTAAACTTGGGTGACGTAATTTATTTAATTTATACTCTCGTATGATGATGACGTCATCGCCCGCGCACCATACCTGTTATTCAGCCCTGACTCATTCTTTGCCTTTCGTGGTCAACACAACGATAACAAAAGCTTTCCGTGGACTTCTAATGCATGATAGTGATCAAGGGAAGATGCCCACAGCCTATAACTACCGAGGGATTGTCGGAGATGGAAAAATAAGAATAAATAGCCTCAGAATAGTCGTGTTTTGTAACTCCAAGTTCCTCACTCTTTGCCACCGATCGCAAACATCATTGCCTTTCTTGGTTAATATAACGATGACAAAAGATTCATGTAGACTTCTAATGCTTGGAGGTGATCAACGGAACATGTCCACAGGTTATAAGTGCCATAGAATAATCGAGGAGGGTGGGGAAATAAGAAAATATGGCTTTGAAATGGAGGTGATGGTGCGGGCGGGTAGGCTAATCGCAGCGTTGCCAAACATAGGCTATGGTCGAGTGTTCGTGGAGGCGTCCGGAATTTTGATAGTTCAGATAATTATGGCAACCCTACCTATGAAGGCATTCTTCATTCATCATCGTTACTGAGCAGTGTTACTACATATTCCAGTGCCCATGCTTATGATAAGAAGCCATCATAGTGAATAAAAGGTGTTATTGTGAAACTTTATAATTTGATCGTTTCTTAATAAAACGCAAAGTAATGCCACGAACTGTCCACTCGCTTCGTGTCATACTGTGCGTGTGTATCGCAACTGTATTAATAACTGCAGAAGACAGTTCATGGAATGACCAAGAAGAATATATATATATATATATATATATATATATATATATATATATATATATATATATATATATATATATATATATATATATATATATATATCGCCTAAATCTGAACGACGTATAACAACTGTTTTGCAAAGATAAGCACACGACGAGAGCTAAATCATTTCAAGGTTGTCTTCAGCACTGAAGACAACACATGACATCCGCAGTCGCATTTTTTAAAACAAATGAATGTATAATTGTAATTCAGGTACTAATACGTTATTTTACCGTGTTTTACATCACAACGTATTATAGATTATCATTAAAAGGGAACATTATAACATAAACACTAAGTACACATCACTTCCGTTACCTTCAAATGCTCCCGTACGAAACATTCTGAAAGCGTAAAAATACATCACTGTAGAACATGATGTGCACAGCAGTAACAATGAGAGTCTGTTGAGCTATTGACTTTTATCCATTTAAAAAAGAATTGTTAATTTCATCTTCTGCTCTGCCCAGGGTGATGGAAATGCATTAGAACGAATATAATGTAACATACGTACTAACAACAGATTAAACCAAGATTGCTTCGAGCATGTTTTGCATGTCTGCGGCACATGGGAGGGGTGGGGGTGGGGGTGGGGCGGCGGCAAATATCTGTCTTTTGCTGCAGTGAAGCACATAATATTTGCATTACCTTTATAAGAAACAATTTTTTCGCATATAATTTATAGAAATAAGAATGAAAAATGTGTAACATAACTGGGCGATAATATTACTGTAACACGTCAGCATCAGGTCGTTAAGGGAGGTCGCCGTCCTCAGTGCGACAGGACGCGTACTGGTCCTTGCCTGTCGGTCACCAGTCGGCGTATGATGGGCGTCTTGGCCTGACTCCAGGTGTGAGGTCAAGGTGTGAATCATACCATGGTCGCCGTCCGGCCACCCACTGGACGGACACTGGACGGACTCTAAACGACCACCGGTAGCCGTTCGGTCGCACGACTACTTTGCCACCTATATGGTCGGGGAGCGGTGGGTGTGAATCGCAGCATTTTGGGGTCGCGGGTGGTCGTTAGCAGGTCGTAAAATCAGTGTGACTGTAGCTTAACCCGGTAGCTGCGGGGATCATGTTTTTAAAGGCCCTTCCCTCTAAGCGAGAATAACGACAAAAAATCATCACTCACGCAAACCATTTCATAATGTATATCAATGTATTTGTGATCAATTTATGCATCATCTATTTTTGGGGGGTTTATATCATGGCAAAAATCTGGCCCGTCGCTGGTACACGGTAAAGCCACAAGTTTGGCCCGTCGCTGCTACCAGGTTAAGTAGAGCAATAGCAGCAAAGTGATATTTGACATGGAGAAAATCACCCCAAAAAACATGGAAGGCATAAACATTACACTGGCTCAAGCCTTGCATTACGGACGGCAAGGAAACCTCATAAATGTATTACGGCTCCCATTAGCGTGGCCAGGCTGCATGCACGCCCCGGCGGGTCTGCAAGGCCGGCGGCGGGGCGGCGGCCGGGAGAAGCTGCAATGCGGGGCCTTCTCCCCGGGCATTCTTAAAACATGATGAAGGGAATACATACTTTCACTATTCATACGAGGACACAACTTTGCTCCTTCTAACACGCCTCGGCTCTCCCTTCCAGGCACAAAACGCGGCGATACCTTCAAGGCCTTGCACGGGAATATTCATAACAAGGACTCCTGAGTGCCGCCGCCGCCGCGCACGTCTCCCCCGAACATTAACACCGAGAAGGAGCTATTCTGGTTATTCCCGCGTCGCCTTCCCTCGCCCAAGACGTCATTGCTAGGTGGGATTTCATGTTTTGTGCGTGAATATTGCTTTCCTAGAGAAGCCGTTCCTCGTAATTGCTATACACGCCACAATGCTCCAACACTCCTTCGAACGATTCGTGTGGCGTGCCATTTAAATCTGAGAAGCGGTGGCTGAATGGATAGCGTGACGGCGCCGCGTTCAGGACGACGCGAGTTCAATCCCCGCCCGGTGCCACCAAGCTGGGATTTTTCACCCGCCGCCGAGTGGCTTAAAACTACCCACATGTTGTCCAGAAGACCACCTATCAACCCGGACTCTAGATTCTAGGATTAAAGATGAGCTCCGGGAGGGCAGCATGAGCCAGTGCAAGATGGCGACACTATAAACACTCGCCTGCGCCAGAACGGGCTGTTCCGACCATCAGGCCCCACCGGGAAGAAGCCTACCGGCGTAATTGGCCACGACGTAAAGAAAAAAAATACACAAACTTTGACAGAAACTAAAGTAACTATGATCCAATGTTGTAATCTGGGCTCCATTAGCAAGCGCATCAATCATATGAGCAGACAGTACCTACCTTTCCATCAGACATACAGAGACATCGATAGAATAAAACGTAACTATGACCCAGTGCTGTAGCCTGGGCTCCATTGTTTTAACAGCATCAGCCACACCGTCCTTTTGGTATCCACAGACTTAAGTAATCTTCGCTTCTCTCCTCTATCAATACTACAGACGGATTCCCCTTCCATCCCGGAGTCTTCGTGGTGCAGTGGTTAGCACACTCGGCTCACAACCGAGAGAGCCCGGGTTCGATTCCCGGGCGGAGTGGAATAATTTGGGCGGCTTTTCCGATACCCTACGCCCCTGTCCACCCAGCAGTGAATGGGTACCAGGTATTAATCGGGGGTTGTGTCCCGTCTTCTGGGGTCTGTTCCCTTCTCCTATACTTCCTTCCCCTTCTGTATCTCTCCGGCATATGACCACAGATGTTGCGCCGACTAAACGAAACGAAACGAAGAAGAAGAAGGACGAGGTTCACGAGGAGGAGGAGGAAGAGGAAGACGAGGAGGAGGAGGAGGAGGATGGCCCAACACACTTTAAAAAATCGATGACAGTTATCTTCTGAGCCGAGGAAGCCATGGACCCTCCCTCCTCGTTATGTCACCTCACCTCCTTAACCCGCCTGAGCCTGTGTCCCATTCTAAAGCCTTCCTCCTTTCTCTGCCCCCAAAACATCCTACATACTCTCTTTTCTTTCCTATGTTCATAACTTTTTCCTTGTGTTGTTTTATTTCATTGGAGTTTAAAATCCTTGTTCCTGGTATCTTGTATTTGCAACCCTATTTTTTTTTTTGTTATTTATTCTTGGATCTGTGTGTGTGTGTGTGTGTGTGTGTGTGTGTGTGTGTGTGTGTGTGTGTGTGTGTGTGTGTGTGTGTGTGTGTGTGTGTTTCACTCTCTCTCTCTGTCTGTCTCTCTCTCTCTCTCTCTCTCTCTCTCTCTCTCTCTCTCTCTCTCTCTCTCTCTCTCTCTCCACACTTCTAATTTCCTCATATTTTCCGAGCGAGTGTTATCTCATTATAGCAAAAACTCTCTCGTTAATTCCATCTCTCAACAATGACGACTAACTCCACTAAATACATTTGTTTATATATTCGAGATTCATTCACAGCGGAGACACTATTTTGGGTTATGTTGACAAGGGAGGGAGGGAGGGGGGGAGGTAGGGGAGAGAGAGAGAGAGAGAGAGAGAGAGAGAGAGAGAGAGAGAGAGAGAGAGAGAGAGAGAGAGAGAGAGAGAGAGAGAGAGAGAGAGAGAGAGAGAGAGAGAGAGAGAGAGAGAGAGAGAGAGAGAGAGACAGACAGACAGACAGACAGACAGACAGACAGACACACACACACACACACACACACACACACACACACACACACACACACACACACACACACACACACACATACATACAGACAGACAGAGACAGCTATATACGAAGAAACAGACAGAGGCAGCCATACTCGAAAAGACAGGAGAGAGAGACACAGACAGTAGAATGTTTGCCAGTACAGACATACAGACATACAAACAGACAAAGAACAGGGTGGTACAAAACAAACAGATAAACAAACAGAGAGAAAAAACGATATAAAAACACACACACACACACACACACACACACACACACACACACACACACAGCAAAACACTGAACAAACACTCAAACATAAAAGAGAGAGAGAGAGAGAGAGAGAGAGAGAGAGAGAGAGAGAGAGAGAGAGAGAGAGAGAGAGAGAGAGAGAGAGAGAGAGAGAGAGAGAGAGAGAGAGAGAGAGAGAGAGAGAGAGAGAGAACAAAGGAACACAGAAAAAATATGAACGAACGGGCAGGCGGCTGTGAGGCATGGCAGACTTTTAAAAATTTCGGCGGCCCACCACACACACACACACACACACACACACACACACACACACACACACACACACACACACACACATTTGACAAGTCTTTCGAAGGTGTTGTGGGCATTTCCAGGGGTAGTTTTGTGACCCTGGTGGTAGTTTGACCCTTCTTCTGTACCACGAACCTAAGAATACACACATTTGCCAAGGCTTTCGTGGGTGTTGTGGGCATTTCCAGGGGTAGTTTTGAGACCCTGGTGGTAGTTTGACCCTTCTTCTGTACCACGAACCTAAGAATACACACATTTGCCAAGGCTTTCGTGGGTGTTGTGGGCATTTCCAGGGGTAGTTTTGTGACCCTGGTGGTAGTTTGAGCCTTCTTCTGTACCATGAACCTAAGAACACACACATTTGGCAAGGCTTTCGTAGGTGTTGGGGTCATTTCCAGGGGTAGTTTTGTGACCCTGGTGGTAGTTTAACCCTTCTTTTGTACCATGAACCTAAAAACACACACATTTGGCAAGGCTTTCGTAGGTATTCTGGGCATTTCCAGGGGTAGTTTCGTGACTCTGATGGTAGTTTGACCCTTCTGCTGTACCATAAACCTAAGAACACACACATTTGGCAAGTCTTTCGTAGGTGTTGTGGGCATTTCCAGGGGTAGTTTCGTGACCCTGGTGGTAGTTTGACCCTTCTTCTGTACCATGAACCTAAGAACACACACATTTGGAAAGGCTTTCGTAGGTGTTGTGGGCATTTCCAGGGATAGTTTTGTGACCCTGGTGGTAGTTTGACCCTTTTTCTGTACCGTGAACCTAAAAACACACACATTTGGCAAGGCTTTCGTAGGTGTTGTGGGCATTTCCAGGGGTGGTTTTGTGACCCTGGTGGTAGTTTGACCCTTCTTCTGTACCATGAACCTAAGAACACACACATTTGGAAAGGCTTTCGTAGGTGTTGTGGGCATTTCCAGGGGTAGTTTTGTGACCCTGGTAGTAGTCTGACCCTTCTTCTGTACCATGAACCTAAGAACACACACATTCGACAAGTCTTTCGTAGGTGTTGCGGGCATTTCCAGGAGCAATTTCGTGACCCTGGTGGTAGTTTGACAAAGCCTCTACACCATGAACGTGAAAAAAGGACTCACACGAACCCGAGTCGTCTCTTTACTGGCCTCCGGAAATGGGTGCTGTGAAAGGCGGAGGCGTCTGTGAACAGCGACCACAGACGCCTTGCAAGAGATGAATGGAGATACAGCCATCAAGAAGGCGGTTTCCATGCAGCTGTGCGCCGCCTCTGCTGATTGAAAGTGTAGATGAAGGCGGCTTACGAGAGGAGGAGGAGGAAGAGGAGGAGGAGGAGGAGCACTAGGAGGAGGAGGAAACATGGAAATTTGGAAGGACAGGCAACAGAAAGGTTCAATACGAGGGAGTTGCTCCAGCGACTTAATCCGCCAGACAATCACTTCATTGCTTGCAGAGAAGATCAAAGCACCTCGATAGGCACACTGTTAATCCCTGACGCGACAAAGAAGCGGTCGATGCAATTTTTATCCCTTGAATACGGATTTCCTACAGTAAGACCTCACCAAGCTACAGGAATGGAGCAAAAAGTGGCTGTTACAATTCAATGAGGAAAAATGTAAAGTCCTGCACCATGGGAGGGGATATCCAGCACACCAATACCACATGGGAAACACTCCACTATCCACCACAGAGGCAGAGAAAGACCTGGGACTATATGTTACCAGGCTACCAGTGAAGGGATATCCAGCACACCAATACCACATGGGAAACACTCCATCATCCACCACTGAGGCAGAGAAAGACCTGGGAGTATATGTTACCAGGCTACCAGGGAAGGCCAAATCCGTGCCAATCGCAGCGAACGGGTTAAAGGAGTTGATGGTTTTCTTACTAACTGCTTCAGAGGGTAAGTTGTTCCACTGACGGATGACACTCTTCGAAAAATAAGACTCCAGCCAATTTTTGTATTATATCTTTTCGCTTGAATTGGTAGACCGTTATTTCTAGTTCCCGAGCTGGTTTGTAACTCAAGGAACGTGGGGTGCTAGACGTTACTTAAGTTCTTCAGACACTTGAACACCTGGATTAAATTTCCTCGTAACCGTTTCTTTTCTAGTGTAAGGAGGTTTACGGCCGTACCATTAGGCAGACTCTAAACCTTCCTCTTCCTCTCCCCTTAAGCAGTGTCCCCTTTCTGCCGGATACTATACGGTGATCTCGGTCCCTTCCTCCGCTAGAGAGTCTTCCGAGTTGGGTTGGTAGCCTCTGTAAATATCTCTACACGGAAATATTGATAATTGAAGCATTTTACACACATAGTCGTTCCTCATAAGACTGAGTTCTCAATGGTGGAATCGTTTTCGTAGAGCGTCGCTGAACTCCTAATAATTCCTATCCTTCCCGGGGTTCGGGGACCAGAACTGCACTGCATATTCAAGGCGAGGTCTCACTATCGAGGTACATAGAGTTAGCATACGGCTGAGTCATCAATGGTGGAATCGTTTTCGTAGAGCGTCGCTGAACTCCTAATAATTCCTATCCTTCCTGGGGTTCGGGGACCAGAACTGCACTGCATATTCAAGGCGAGGTCTCACTATCGAGTTACATAGAGTTAACATACGGCTGAGTCATCAATGGTGGAATCGTTTTCGTAGCGCGTCGCTGAACTCCTAATAATTCAATATCCTTCCTGTGGTTGCGGGACCAGAACTGCACTGCATATTCAAGGCGAGGTCTCACTATCGAGTTACATAGAGTTAACATACGGCTGAGTCCTCAATGGTGGAATCGTTTTCGTACTGCGTCGCTGAACTCCTAATAACTCAATATCCTTCCTGTGGTTGGGGGACTAGAACTGCACTGCATATTCAAGGCGAGGTCTCACTATCGAGTTACATAGAGTTAACATACGGCTGAGAACTCATTGGTGGAATCGTTTTCGTAGCGCGTCGCTGAACTCCTAATAACTCCATATCCTTCCTGTAGTTGCGGAACCAAAACTGTACTGCATATTCCAGACGAGGTCTCACTATCGAGTTACATAGAGTTAACATACGGCTGAGTCATCAAGGGTGGAATCGATATCGTAGCGCGTCGCTGAACTCCTGATAATTCAATATCCTTCCTGTGGTTGGGGGACCAGAACTGCACTGCATATTCAAAGCGAGGTCTCACTACCGAGTTACATAGAGTTAACATTACCTCCCAGCGTCTTGTATTTGAAGTTCCTCGCTGTGAACCAGAACACAGTAGTGGCTTTATTATTGGCTTTGTTAGGAGGAGGAGGAGGAGGAAAAGGAGATAGATGAGGTACACACGGATAAACAAGGATATGAGGAGACTAAAAGAGAAGAGGGAGAGGAAACATGGAGGAGGAGGTGGAGGAGGAGGAGGAGGTAAAATAAGAGGAGGAAACAAAAGAAAAAGAGAATAGAATAAAGAGGAAGAGCTTGTATTAACACCATGTGAAACGTTGCTGATAATCTGTCTGTCTCTGTGTCTGTCTCTGTGTCTGTGTCTGTGTCTGTGTCTGTCTCTGTGTCTGTGTCTGTGTCTGTGTCTGTGTCTGTGTCTCTGTCTGTCTGTCTCTGTGTCTGCCTGTCTGTCTGGTCTGGTCTGGTCTGGTCTGGTCTGGTCTGGTCTGGTCTGGTCTGGTCTGGTCTGGTCTGGTCTCTCTCTCTCTCTCTCTCTCTCTCTCTTTGTAGAGCACTTCAGCAGATTAATATCGGTTCCATGAGTAAAGTTGCGGCGGATTTTATTCAGTCGATTTCACTCATTTCTCCTTGTCTTCTTCATTTTCCTTTGGAGTCACACAACCTGACCCACGAGGAAGGCGTCCCGGCATGGCGGAAGGCGGTGGCTGAGTGGTTAGCGTTCTGGGCTCACATTTACCACGCCACGGACAACGTCGGTTCGAATCCCCACGCTACCACCTGGGATTTTTCAGTCACCGCCGAGTGGCCTAAGACTACCCACATGCTGTCCTGAAGACCACCCATCAACCCGGACTCTAGAGGAAACCGTCCAGTGAATCAAGAATGAGTTCCGGGGGGCAGCATGAACCGAGCATGACTGGCGCCACTATAAAAATTGCCTGCGCCATAACGGGTTGAGCTGACCATCTGGCCCCAGAAGAAAGCCTACCGGCGCTATAGGCGGGGATGTAAAAAAAGAAAGAAAGAAAATGGCGGAGGAAGGAAGGCAAAATAGATCCCAAACAAGATAGAACGTAAAGGTCGAAAAATATTCCCCGAGCCCGGCTTTCTGCGACCCCCTACAAGACCTCGCGAGGCTTTGAAGGAGGAAGTATACCGCAGCAAGTTGAGGTTTTCTTTCTTGCCTTTCGCGTTACTGAGCTCGGAAACATATGATGCAAGAATATATTTACACCAACTCTTTTTCACTGCTTAAAGTTGTAGCGTTAAAAATCGTTCAGTACTAATAATAAGATGCAAGGAAGCGCCTGACAACGTTCGTATATATCTAATGAGTCGTGAACCCTGTAATTTAAGACCTTACTTCAGGTGACTGTATTTTGATTTAAGCTTGTTAAAGTATATTTCTTTATTTGGACCAATGGGAATTTTGTACCGTTCACTGCATACAGAAAATTTGAACTTTTTGGTCAATAAACTAACTAACTAACTGTGTGTGTGTGTGTGTGTGTGTGTGTGTGTGTGTGTGTGTGTGTGTGTGTGTGTGTGTGTGTGTGTGTGTGTGTTGCAGTTTAGTGAAGTCATCCCTACGCATGTGTTTCCCGTTTGGAAATTGCCACACACTCTCAACACCTCTCCCTTCCTCTGCAGCCGCCACTACCCCATAGGCCAGTTTCACGTGGAAAACTATACCGTCGATCACCGCCATTGGTAACGATCAAAACAAACAAAGTGAATGTGAAAGCGGCCCTAAGTAGGATCACGCCGATGGACCGAGGCCAGTTTCTGTTCCCGAGGTGACTTGAGAAGACTTAGGCCTCCCTCGTTCATCACTGCCAAGGTGCCATGAGCCGCGCGAAATTCAAGCTGATCTTTTTTTTTACAACAAAGGAGACAGCTCAAGGGCACACAAAAAAAAGGAAACAATAATAAAAAAAAGCCCGCTACTCGCTGCTCCTACAAAAAAAAGAATCAAAAGAGGTGGCCGAAAGAGAGGTCAATTTCGGTATGCTAATACAATCGTGATTTTATGCATTCTGGGTACTTCTCCGAGATCCTGATGCTACCAAAATCACACAAAACACTACTACATTTACGCCAATTTGAATATCACGCGACTCTCTTGGTAGCAACATAGCGCTGGGGATGTATGTAGTGCTGGAATGTAAGAAGTATGACAGAGAAATAACGAAGATGATGCAGGTGTTTCTGAGTGAGATGGGACGTGGAGTGAATGGGAGGACGGGAAGGGAGTGGATGGTGCTGCTGGTGGGGCTCAGTGGAGAGACGAGTGGACGAGTGATTGAGGCAGTGAAAGAGTTCCTGGAGAGCATGTGGCGTGCGAGATATAGGGAATGACACCTTGCCCCGAGAAGAACATAAAGTCGTATTTTAAAACATTTCGTCGCCCAAGCTCACATATTTGACATGGCTTTCGTAGGAGCTGTAGGCCTTTCCAGGGGTAGTTTTATGACCCTGGTGGTAGTTTGACCCTTCCTCTGTACCGTGAACCCAGAAACACATATTTGACAAGGCTTTCGTAGGAGCTGTAGGCCTTTCCAGGGGTAGTTTTATGACCCTGGTGGTAGTTTGACCCTTCTTCTGTGCCATGAACCCTAAAAAACACTCATAAAAAACAGATTGATCCCCTCTTTGACCTTTAGAAATAGTTGATGTGGGAAGCGATGGTGTCAAAATACGACCAATAGACTTCCCGCATGTTTTGTTTTCTTTCGCAGGAGCTGCCGATAGAAAGGCCTGGCTGGGGAGGAATCCCAAGCTACCTGTGACATCAAGATCAGGATCAGCCATGGCCGCACACTCCCCTTCCACGACTCTCCCTTTCACCTCCCACCAGCTGTCTCACTCACCACCTGGCTTGACCCTCCGAGGTAAACAATGCCGTGAGACCATCAACCTCCAGCGTCCTGCACCGCCACACTCACCTGAGGAGGAAAACAAACACACGTTCAGAAAAATGTGGCCGCTGAGAAACTGGTTAGAAATGGCACCTGGATATAATGTGAAGGCCGAAAAGCCGCACCTTCAGTAGTATCAAAGATGAATGTTGGTGAAGGTGAAGGCTCTAGTCACAGGGGAAAGTAAGGTATATAGAAGATGTTTAAGAGGAAATAGGGCTGTAGGAATGGAATATGAGAGAGAGAGAGAGAGAGAGAGAGAGAGAGAGAGAGAGAGAGAGAGAGAGAGAGAGAGAGAGAGAGAGAGAGAGAGAGAGAGAGAGAGAGAGAGAGAGAGAGAGAGAGAGAGAGAGAGAGAGAGAGAGAGAGAGAGAGAGAGAGAGAGAGAGAGAGAGAGAGAGAGAGAGAGAGAGAGAGAGAGAGACAGAGAAACAGACAGACAGACAGACAGAGAAACAGACAGAGAAACAGACAGATAGACAGAGACAGACAGAGAAACAGACAGACAGACAGACACAGAGACAGACAGAGACTATAATTATTGAAAATGAGAAAAAAATCTAAATCCGTCGGAAAGAAAGACTACTAACTAACTAACGGGGAGCATACTCTCGGGGGCGCGTCGCTTCACTCACTCACCCCCTCCACTCCTGATGCCTCCCCCGAGCAAGCTCCCGCACAGAGATAGCTGAGCAAGTACGTTCCAGCGCAGTGTATGTGGTTTTGCCATACAATACACTAAACTATGATTGAAATATAGTTGTTGTGGATGGCGGGAGAGAACCTTGTATGAACCCCAAGACTCAGACGAGGAGGAGGAGGAGGAGGAGGAGGAGGAGGAGGAGGAGGAGGAGGAGGAGTTGAGGAGTGCAAAGGAAAAGCAAACAGCAACAGCCCTCTTGGTCCTAACGAGGCTGTTTGTTGTTGCTAAAATCTACTTTAATCTACGAGTCAGAGGCACAGGACAGCAAAGGCGAAGGAGGAGGAGGAGGAGGAAGAGGAGAAGGAGGAGGAGGAAGAGGAGGAGGAGGAGGAATATAAAACAGAGGAGGTTGAGAAGAGGGTATAACTAACACATAAATCTGACATACATAAGAAGAAAAAAGGAAGAAAATCATCAAAATATTATACGAAAACTTACGCAAGAAAATGTAAGCAGAGAAACGCATCCTCAAATATATGTCCTTAGGTGTACGACTTCAATTAGGTTATACCTCTCTCTCTCTCTCTCTCTCTCTCTCTCTCTCTCTCTCTCTCTCTCTCTCTCTCTCTCTCTCTGTCTCTGTCTGTCTCTGTCTGTCTGTGTCTGTCTCTCTCTCTCTCTCTCTCTCTCTCTCTCTCTCTCTCTCTCTCTCTCTCTCTCTCTCTCTCTCTCTCTCTCTCTCTCTCTCTCTCTCTCTCTCTCTCTCTCTCTCTCTCTCTCTCTCTCTCAGGTGTGGTAATGACAACACCTGTATGCTAATGAAAGACTCGTGACCTCTGACCTTTTACGATCTGCGTTGCACAAGTGACCTTCTCTGACCTTCACGTGCCCGTCTCTGCCAGCTCGGAACAATGTTGTAGTTTTTCCTGTCACGGTCAGGAGTCAGGAAACAGACGCTGGAGGCAATGTTTATATGCTCGGGCTGCCTGCTACAGTGCGCGCGTGGGCAGGGAGGGGAAAGGGCAGTCGGGTGTGTGTGTGTGTGTGTGTGTGTGTTTTATGTATGTGTGCTTGTGTGTGTGTGTGTGTGTGTGTGTGTGTGTGTGTGCTTGTGTGTGTGTGCAGGGGGAGAGAGAGAGAGAGAGAGAGAGAGAGAGAGAGAGAGAGAGAGAGAGAGAGAGAGAGAGAGTGCCTTCCCAAATCCCTAATACTCGTCCACTTCTCACAAGAGGTAGCAAAACACATCATCGCAAAAGTACATGGAACGCAAATAAAGGACAAAGAGAAAGCGAAACTGTCTTAATAATTCCAGAAGCTTTTCCTTTTATTTTCCTTTGATGCTGAACTCGCATTCAACCACAAAGAGTTTACCTAATCGATACAGGTGCCGACAAGCCTTTTGATGGGTCGGACTCTCCTGCCTCTCCTGCACAAACGGGTCAACAGGACAAGATGAGTACAGCCTCCACGCGCTGCTATACCGTATCCCCCCAACCTTTACCTTACTGTCCTGATCTAAGTCTATATATACCAAGTCAAGTCACTCTGCTTCAAAATTGCGACCGGTACGCGCAGGAGGCGGTTTTGGGGCGGAGCAGCGGGATGACGTCACTTGGAGCCAAAAAAACAATACCCGCCAGTTCAGGGGTGACTAAAGTTGGGGCCGTGTGTGCACTCTGGGTGTGCATTCTCGCCTCCTTTCACAGCGCGTTCAGGCAAGCCACTGATTAAAAAATGTCTTTTCATTGTGCTATTGCGTGACTATAATTCCAATGCCTACAAACGGCGGTGTGGGGTGTGAGGGAGGGCATGATGAAGTGATTGATTTAAATTAGTCCGCCTTTCTTCGTTTTCTCTAAATCCCTGTTTCTACATTCTCTAGTTTGGCTCCAAGCAGTGTCACGCAGAAACCACGCCTCGGCCGTGTCTCCTCTCACAAACCTGCGTAATACTTGACTTGCTGTATATAGACTTAGGTCCTGATGTGCTAATGCCTCGGGTAACTCTTCCACGAGAAAAGAAGTGGCGCTTTCTCATGACGGCGGCGAAGAAGGGGCTATACTCTGAAACACAGCAGCGCCCAAAAACACAGATTATATCGGAACCCAGAAGACGAACAAACAGGAATGACCACAACAGCACAGTCGTAAACATCTGATATGACAAACACTAGCAAGGAGAGTAACAGATATACAACAATTGTAAACATCTGCTACCCTTCTCGTTAGTGTTTGTCTTATCAGATGTTTGCGACTGTGCTGTTATGGTCATTTCTCTGTTTGTTCGTCTCCTGGGTCCCGACAATTAGGAGAGGCTTTCGTAGAGATTGTGGGCATTTCCATGGGTAGATATATGACCCTGGTGGTAGTCTGGCAAAGCTCCTGTACCATGAACGTGAAAATACTCTCAAAATAAACGACTCTAATCTTCTTGGTCTTTGGAAACTGATGTGAGAGGCGGAAGCGCTTGAAAATATTGACCTAAAAAAGTGTACAAGCTATAGGGAATATTAACTGCGGTTGGGATGGGTTTCAATCGAGATATCTTGGAGAGGTTTCTTTACGACATCAGAATTCAACCGTCTTTGGAATTTAACAAACTAACGTCAGTGTTTTCAGACGCTTCGCCTCTCATATTATCAATTTCTAAAGGTCGAAAAAAAATCGCTATCATGAGTGTTTGTTCACGTTCAGGTTACAGAGGCTTGTCAGACTACCACCAGGGTCATAAAACTACCCCTGTAAATGTTCATAACTCCTAGGAAAGCCCGATCAAATGTGTGTGGCTGCCCGCCGAAGTGCTTAAGAATATGGGCGTTTGAGGGCTATTCCAAGGTTCGTGAATGCATATCTTTTTGGAGAGTTTAGTTCGAGGGTTTACGAGACGCCAGCACACAATAGCTGGCGGGAAAATGTACATGATTGCGATTGTACCTGTTTATGATTTGAAATTAAAAGTTTAAGATTTTACACGTTCAGTCCCTGTGTGTGTGTGACAGGCGCTGAACTGAGCCGCTGACCAGATGTGTCCATGTGCCGTCGCTTTGCAAGTCGTGATGGTGACAGGAGACATATACACTTTTTTTACCCTTTTTTGGGGCGGCGTGGGTTTGGGAGAAAAAATGAGGGGGAGCCACAAGGGTGTTGAAAATTCATGAAGGGGGAATGGAGTGAAAAATGTTGAGAACGACTAGGTTAGGCAAAGGTTTCGATCCTGCTGCCTGTCGGGTATACTTGGAATAGACAGGTAGGCGGTGGCTGAGTGGGAGCGTGCTGGGCCCACATTCACCGTGTGATGGACGACGCGGGTTCGAATCCCCACGCTACCACCTGGGATTTTTCAGTTACCGCCGAGTGGCTTAAAACTACCCACATGCTGTCCTGAAGACCACCCATCAACCCGGACTCTAGAGGAAACCGTCCAAGTGAATCAAGAACGAGTTCCGGGGGGCAGCATGAGCCAAGAGAAGATGGCGCCACTATAAACACTTGCCTGCGCCATGACGGGCTGGGGCCGACTACCATCCAGGACCCTCAAGAGAGCCTACCGGCGCTATAGGTGTTCACGTAAAAAAATAAAAAATAAAAGATTCGATCCTGTTGCCTGACGGGTATACTCGGACTAGAGAACTGTGACTGTGTTGTTATTTATGGATTTTCACGACTGATAGGTTAGTAATACCACACCATGGCCGCCAAAGGTATATAGAATTTCAATAAAAAAATCGCCTCATATGACATACAGCGGTCCTTTATGTGAATTACTTTTTTATAAGAACATATGTATTCCCTCTACTTGGTGTCAAATATAAGTCGTTTTCGAAGTTTTTTTTTACAACAAAGGAGACAGCTCAAGGGCACAAAAAAAGGAAACAATAATAAAAAAAAGCCCGCTACTCGCTGCTCCTAAAAAGAATCCAAGGAGGTGGCCGAAAGAGAGGTCAATTTCGGGAGGAGAGGTGTCCTGATACCCTCCTCCTGGAAGAGTTCAAGTCGTAGGCAGGAGGAAATACAGATGAAGGAAGATTATTGTTCCAGTGGTAGCGTGCTGGGCCCACATTCACCGCGTGATGGACGACGCGGGTTCGAATCCCCACGCTACCACCTCGGATTTTTCAGTCACCGCCGAGTGGCTTAAAACTACCCACTACAGCCGTCAGTGGAGTTTACCATTAAAGACTTCACATTTGTCTTTATCCTGCCAAATTAGTTATGACACCATATTCTGCATCATACTTAACTTAATAACGTCACAGTTTGTACTCGACAGAAACGAATATTAATTTTGCGATGTAACGCCCGAAGCTTCATTGCTATTGTTTTGTTTTTCATTCGTTCACATTTACTGCCCATATGCAACAAAATGTGGCGAGTATTCGTGTCCTGCCCCTGTCTCTATACCTGTCCCTTGACCCTACACTGTCCCTGTCCCTGTTCCTGTTCCTGTCCCTATCCCTGCCCCTAGCCATGTCCCTGTCCTGTCCCTGTCCCAGTCCCTTGATCCTACCCATGTCCATTGTCCATGTCTGTCCCTGTTTCCGTTCTTGTCCCTGTCCCTGGAGCGTCGCCGCGGGACAGCAAAATAACTTAATTAAAGGTGTTTCATCACGCAGACACGATGCATGTTTTCCCACAAACTGTTTCACAATGGCGACTAATTACGCTGATTAATTCTACAATATTTACGGCGTCGACCCCTCGCAGCAGGACGAAGTTATAATGAGGAAAGAATTATTAAGAAGGAAATATCGCGGACACTCCCGATCTTCAAATTAGGAATCAAGGAGCAGGAATATAATTACCACTCTTGAAAGCACGCAAAAGGGCTGTCTCAAAGGCGGCTTCTTTTAATAACTATGAGAGAAAATGGAAATAAAAAATCAGACTCGCTTTTTATAATTTAAAACTGATATCTAGTCCAAATATAACATCAGAGGAAATGCAAAGGAAGGAATCTCATGCAACCTTCCCCCAGCACACACACACACACACACACACACACACACACACACACACACACACCAGACTAACATCGCCTTGTAGCCTGGCCTTGGAAATCTATCCCAGCGAACACCTGACCAAGCAATAGCAGTTCGCTGGGGATAGGTGAGCCACAAACACACACAACACACAGCAAATGACCACAAAGAGCCTTCAGGGAACTCCAGGCGGCGAAGAGGTTCATGGATGGCCGTCTACAACATCACACTGGCTGGAGGAGGCTTGCATGGGGCGCCGGCTGCCAAGGGAGGGTATGGGAGTTACCTTCAAAACACACACTTCCTCAGCACGCCGGGGGTATAGAAATGAGCTCGATAAGAAATAACTACATCAGAGCAGTTAACGAACCTACGCCATACAATTGTTTATTCCTACTGTCTTCCGATTCCCCAAGCTGTACCTTCTCCATGCACTAACCAACTTCCTCTTCTAGCCTTGAATAAGAACAAAACAGGCAGACGGGAACCTACACCATAGATCTGCCCACTCCTATACCCTCTTTCCATCTCCCCGACCTGAACATTCACCACTAACCCACTTCCCCTCCTTGCTTCAGCCTTCAGTAAAACCACAAGGAAATACGGGAACATACAGCATACAACCACTTCCTCTCCTTGCTTCAGCCTTCAGTAAAACCACAAGGAAATACGGGAACATACACCATACAACTGTCCAATTCTATAGTCTTTCCTTCTCCTCTCCCACCTGTACCGTCTCAACTAAAACACTTCCTCTCCTTGCTACAGCGTTCAGTAAAACCACAAAACCAAGACGAACCTTCACCATATAACTGCTTACTCCTTCCCTCTTTCCTTCTTCCCCGCCTGTACTTTCTCCACTAACCGACTATGTCTTCTTCCTATAACCTTGACCAAAGAAAATACGTGTCTCGTGATGAAAATGCGCGACAGGAAGCAGGATATCAAAGCACATTACATATTTTTCTTGACGCGTTTACCTAATAAGTTTCCGAGCAGATGAGACCCAGAGTTGTGTTCCTGAGAAAAAGTTAATATTGGGATTGCTGTTTCTGTGTCTTCAGGTCGTGGGTCAGTGTTCCTTTCCCGCCCCTTCAGGAACACGGCATCAAAACATGAAAAGACTGGCAGATGGTGACGGACTGGAAGCTTTGCCGTCAGAACCAACAAGGGGCTAAAGTTCACTGCTCGCCCGGCTTCCTCGAAAACCTATCCTGTGGTGGTTTGTGGAATCAGACTCTCTTTTCTCTTCTCTCTTTCTCTTTCTGTCTCTCCGTCTCTCTGTCTCTGTCTGTCTGTCTGTCTCTCTCTCTTTTTCTTTCTTTCTCTCTCTCTCTCTCTCTCTCTCTCTCTCTCTCTCTCTCTCTCTCTCTCTCTCTCTCTCTCTCTCTCTCTCTCTCTCTCTCTCTCTCTCTCTCTCTCTCTCTCTCTCTCTCTCTCTCTCTCTCTCTCTCTCTCTCTCCCACACACCCACACACACACACACACACACACACACACACACACACACACACACACACACACACACACACACACACACACGCAGTTAACATAAGGGGGATGTCTTTCTCACACTAAGGGCATCCTCACTTCTTTTTAGTTCAATATCAGCTAAGTCCGCCACGAGACACTTAGTCGAGGCTCAGATTAGTGAAAAGCAGCCTGAGACCCTTTCCGAAGCCTTCTCTCTTTCCTCCATGCCGGGCGGGTGAGGGACATATTCTTAAAACATTCCCGCGCCCAAGCACTCATTTTTAACAAGGCTTTCGTGGGAGCGTCGGGCATTTCCAGGGGCGATTTGATGACCCTGGTGGAAGTTCGAGCATTCCTCTGTACCATGAACCTAAAAAAACACTCATTAGAACCCGAGTGACCCCCTTATCGGCCTTTGGAATTAGTTAATGTGAGATTCGCCCAAGAACTCAATTTTAACAAGGCTTTCGTAGGAGCGTCGGGCATTTCCAAGAGCGATTTGATGACCCTGGTGGAAGTTCGACCATTCCTCTGTACCATGAACCTTAAAAAACACTCATTAGAACCCGAGTGACTCCCTTATCGGCCTTTAGAATTAGTTGATGTGAGATTCGGAAGAGTCTGAGGATATCCCCCAAGAATTCCTACCACACCGCTGCCTTCTCCTCTGCAAGGCCATCATATTTTCACGTGGGCTTTTCAAATATGTTTACAATCTGAGGTTTTACAGCAAGTTCCTGATATTGCCTCACATATGACTTTCACATATTAAAGTTGTGTTGTGCTTTACGACGGAAATGTCAAGAGGAAATGTCATGAGTCAGTCTGTTACCAAATCATGAAGCGAAAGATAAAACTTGTCTTCAGTGAACATAGATTAAAAGGTGTGTTTCCATGACGTTTGGTATATAATGTTTGAGTGTGGGAGGAGAAAGGTGGGTGAGGGCATGCGAGTATAATGTATTTGAGTTGTCTCTCGTGTATCATGGATTAAGACGATAGCTGCGATGGGTCAAATTTGTGGCTTTACCGTGTACCAGCTATGGGCCAAATTTTTACCATGACATAAACCCCCAAAATGGATGAAGCGTAAACTGATCACAAATGCGTTGGTACTATATATTATGAAATGGTTTGCGTGAGTAATGATTTTTTCTCATTAAGTCGCTTAGAGGGGCCTTTAAGATACATGATCCCCGCAGCTACCGGGTTTTAAGGGGGGGGTTGCCTTAAAATTAAAACATATACATTCACTTAGTCTTGAGATATGTAAATAAGGGTTAGGATTTTGTTTTAAGTTAGGGGAAGTTAACAGAGAGAAGAGCAATTGTTTAATCAAGGGGGGGGTTGCCTTAAAATTAAAACATATACATTCACTTATTCTTGAGATATGTAAATAGGGGTTACGATTTTGTTTTCAGTTAGGGGATGTTAATAGAGAGAAGAGCAATGGTTTAATGGAAGAGGTACTGTAAGAGAATGGGGTCAGGGTGCCGGGGGTGAGGTTGAAGGGGGCTACTCTAAAATTAAGGGAAAATGGGGTCAGGGTTGCCTTAAATAAAGAATCAGCTTGTGTTCCATGACGTTTTTTTTTTTTTTTTTTTTTTTTTTACGTCTTGGCCTATTGCACCGGTAGGCTTCTTCCCGGTGGATCCTGATGGTCGGCCCAAGGCTTCTTCCCGGTGGATCCTGATGGTCGGCCCAAGGCTTCTTCCCGGTGGATCCTGATGGTCGGCCCAAGGCTTCTTCCCGGTGGATCCTGATGGTCGGTCCGAGGCTTCTTCCCGGTGGATCCTGATGGTCGGTCCAAGGCTTCTTCCCGGTGGATCATGATGGTCGGCCCAGCCCGTTCTGGCGCAGGCGAGTGTTTATAGTGGCGCCATCTTGCATTGGCTCATACTGCCCTCCCGGAGCTCATCTTTAATCCTAGAATCTAGAGTCCGGGTTGATAGGTGGTCTTCTGGACAGCATGTGGGTAGTTTTAAGCCACTCGGCGGTGGCTGAAAAATCCCAGCTTGGTGGCACCGGGCGGGGATTGAACTCGCGTCCTCCTGAACGCGGCGCCGTCACTCTGTCGACTCAGCCACCGCCTCCCCTAAATGGACAATGAACAACTGACGTACAGGCAAAACAGCATAACAAAATTGGTGGACTCATGCATGGCGATGACCAACAAATATCATCTTTGTAATGTCATGTGTGAATGTGTTTGAACAGAAATCCCACGAGAAACAATTGTTACTAGCACAAAAACTGCTAGATCGGCGTCGCATGACCCTCCAACACACCCCCAACAATTTATATTATGCAACTTGGGGTCTAAAATGGAAAATGCTGAAAAGTGAAGATGGCGCCACTATAAACACTTGCCTGCGCCACAACGCCCCAAGACGAAAAAAAAAAAAAGCTGACCTTGTTTATAATTTATTTTTACAACAAAGGATACAGCTCAAGGGCACACACAAAAAAGGAAACAATAATAAAAAAAGCCCGCTACTCGCTGCTCCTAAAAAAGAATCCAAAGAGGTGGCCGAAAGAGAGGTCAATTTCGGGAGGAGAGGTGTCCTGATACCCTCCTCTGTTGCCATGTTGTAGGGTTCATCAGGGCTAACAAATGTTATTATACAATGTCATTACAATGCATGGGTGAGCCAGGAAAACAACTTGAAGAGAACAACAACAAGAAGATGGACAATCCGCGACGCTGATAAAAATAACAACAAAACAGATGAGGACCGGTGATGTGTGTGTGTGTGTACAAATCCACATTCTTCCCGTGCGTTAAGCAGCTATTAAATTTCCATATTTGAACAATTCCCTTAGATCGTTCTTCCATAGGCCCCATCATACAATATTCACAGCCCGGCGGACAACCCACGGCACATTCCTCACGCTCCAAGAGGCCCATAACTGACACCTGCTACCTGGGGCGTGGATGGGTGTAGGTTCGTCACTAACATCGCTATCACCAGCACCAACCTCATCATCGTCCCACTGAAATCCTGCAACATCTGAGCCTGGCAGTGACGAGAGGTGTGTTTCCCTTCTCTGTACGTGTATGTGACGCCCGCTCTTGAACAGGGAAGGTTACGTTGAGTTGAGTTGAGTTGAGTTGAGTTGAGTTGAGTTGAGTTAAGTTTGAGTTGAGTTGAATTAAGTTTGAGCTAAGTTTGAGTTAAGTTAGGTTAAGTTAGGTTAAGTTAAGTTAGGTTAGGTAGGTTAGGTTAGGTTCGGCTGGGTTTGGTTAGGCTAGGTTAGGTTAGGTTAGGATTGATGTAGTTAATGATGCGTAGGGTAACACTGAGTGAGAATTACAATGAGAGTATTTCCCACAACGCCCGATGGTTAATTTCGAAGCTACAGCCGAGGGCCTTCACTCAGAGACCACAGACCCATAGGGAGAATGGGAAAGTTGGAAAGTCTCGTTTAGTCGGCGCAACATCTGTAGTCATATTCCGGAGAGAGACAGAAGGGGAAGGAATTATAGGAGAAAGGAACAGACCCCGGGAGACGGGACACAACCCCCGATTCATAACCCTGGTACCCATTCACTGCTGGGTGGACAGGGGCGTAGGGTATCGGAAAAGCCGCCAAAATTTTTCCACTCCGCCCGGGAATCGAACCCGGGCTCTCTCGGTTAGGGAGATTGGGAATATGCTAACAGGAGCAGTCTTTGTCGTAATCAATTTGGCGCACACAACAAGTAAAACAACAACTTATCAGCATAATTAACTAGACTGCGTATTTTATGATCTCCATGATAATTGTTTTCCTGAATAAACTTGAATCTAACTGTTCAGTGTTATTCTGTTTTGTGTTCTGTGCACCGAGTTCAGAGCAAAGCAGTTAAAAGGAGAGGATAGTGGAGGAAACTATATAAAAGGAAACTATGACAGAGCACATCACACACACACACACACACACACACACACACACACACACACAGAGAGAGAGGCAGTCCACTAATGTTTGGTAATTCTGAATAAGAGGAAACAGTGGAGGAGATGAACCGAGCTGTATCAAAATGGCGCTAAAAGAGAGGCCCCACTCCCCCACCCCACACACACACACACACACAGGGGCGGTGCATTAATGTTTAGTAATTCTGAATGAGAGGAGACAGTGCAGGATATGGACCGAGCTATATAAACAACTAAAAGATCACACGTCACACAAACACGTTGCGGACATGTTCGGTAGTTGTTAGTGAGACGAGACGGCCAAGGATAACATTATATAGAGTTGTTTTTTACAGCAAAGGAGACAGTTCAAGGGCGTAAAAAAACAACAGCAATATTAAAGAAAAAAAAAGCCCGCTACTTACTACTCCTGAATAGACAAGAGGAGTGGCCAAACAGAGAGGTCAGTTTTGGGAGGAGAGGTGTGCTGATAAAGAAAGGTGGAAGGGAAAAGAACAGATTGATGCACAGCGCTCCTTTAGTCTGCTCACCAATACAAGGATTAACACCAGCTTATAATGGCCCGTATTCCCAAGCGCTTTTGACTCCCACAACCAATAGTTCTAAAAGCCACATTGAAGATTAGTCGGATTTTCATGCGTATTTTTCACATTCATGGTGCAGAAGACTTGTCAAACTATCACCAGGCTCGTACAACTGCCCATGGAAATACTAACACAACCCCTAGGAAAGCCTTATTAATTGAGAGGAAAAATTGGAAAGTTTCGTTTAGTCGGCGCAATATCTGTGGTCATATACCGGAGAGAGACAGGAGGGGGAAGGATTTATAGGAGAAAGAACAGACCCCAGGAGACGGGACACAACCCCGATTAATACCTGGTACCCATTCACTGCTGGGTGGACACGGGCGTTGGTTACCGGAAAAGCCGCCCAAAGTTTTCCACTCCGCCTGGGAATCGAACCCGGGCTCTCGATTGTGAGCCGAGTGTGCTAACCACTGCACCACGAAGTACCAATCAAATGAGAGTGTAAAGAGTTTGAGAAGATCGGTGTGTGATACATGAAAACGCGCTGAACCTCTACGAAAGCCTTATCAAATGAAAGTGTGTAAGCTCCTAAATGTTTGAGAAGCTGGCTGTAGGACGGAACCGGGACTGAAGTAGAGCGGCTTCAAAAGAGATTAAGGTATAGCCCGAACACTCGCGCCAAAAGCCAAATTCAGCCATCACGACACGAAGGCTGCTGGGACAACTCCATTACGCTGAACTAAGGGGCGACGATGATAAACACTAAGTCTGTATATTTGATTGTGCTATTGCGTGACTGTAATTCCAATGACTACAAACGGCGGTGTGGGGTGTGAGGGAGGGCATGACGAGGTGATTGATTTAAATTAGTCCGCCTTTCCTCGTTTTCTCTAAATCCCCGTTTCTACATTCTCTAGTTTGGCTCCAAGCAGTGTCACGCATAAACCACGCCTCGGCCGTGTCTCCTCCCACAAACCTGCGTGTGACTTGACTTGGTGTATATAGACTTTGGGTAAACAAACATCGGAAACAGAGGAGACAACGCTAATGGACTGATCAAGCCCTACCCCGAAGAAACAAAAGAAGAGAGGGAAGGAGACGAGACGAGAGATTAGCGAGAGGGAGATAGAAGGAGAAGAGATGATGAGACAAGAAAGTGAGATGGGAGTGACGAGTTGAAGAGAGATTAGCGAGAGAGATAGAAGGAGAAGCGATGATGAGACAAGGAAGTGAAATGGATATGAGTGGCGAGATTAAGAGAGAGAAATGAGACCAGACGAGAGGGGGAAGGTGTGTGTGTGTGTGTGTGTGTGTGTGTGTGTGTGTGTTCCCTATAGTATTAAGTTGCCTTCATTCATTCTATTGTAGCACTGACGCGGGCAGGAACAGGAGTAACAGGATACATATACACACAGAATGAAAATGTTAAGCAGCGTGAGAGGCGAGTGTAGCCGCTCTGATGAACAACAATTAGTGTGATGAACTGTACTCGGCCAACACACACACACACACACACACACACACAGGAAAGATTCATGACATGCCAACATAAACTAGCTTGTAATGTCCATATAAGCCCATCCCTTCTCTGTGTGTGTGTGTGTGTGTGTGTGTGTGTGTGTGTGGGCACGTGGGATATTCTCGGTTAAATCTTACAATCGAAAGAGGCCCTATTTTTTTTTTATTTTTTTTTACGTCGGGTTCTATTGCGCCGGTAGGCTTCTTCCCGGTGGGGCCTGATGGTCGGCCCAGCCCGTTCTGGCGCAGGCGAGTGTTTATAGTGGCGCCATCTTGTGTTGGCTCATGCTGCCCCCCGGAACTCATCTTTGAGCCTCCCTTTGGAGAGGTTATCTAGAGCCCGGGTTGATGGGAGGTCTTCAGGCCAGCATGTGGGTAGTCTTAGGCCACTCGGCGGTGACTGAAAAACCTCAGCTGTGCGGCGGCCAGGATTCGAGCCCACGTCCCTCCTGGAGCTCCTGAACGCGGAGACGTCACGCTAACCACTCAGCCACCGCCTGTGTTATGCAAGAGGCAAGATCATGGCGCGGGAGGGACAGGGTACAGCCGGGTGAGGCGCTGGAAGGCGAGAAAGTAGAGCAGCAAGTAGAGGGCCTGTCAGCGGTTTGAGAGGGCAGCATAATAAGCGCTTCGAGCCGGCGGTGCGGGACAGCGGTCCTCTCAGCTGCTGGCTTCAATGCGGCCCCGAAGGTTCCGCTTTAACCCGCCGGCCCTGCACCACCGAGGTCCAGCCAGCTCTTCTTTAACACAGATAAAGGTTGACTCGATAAAAAAATGTCGAAATATGAAATATCACCGGACACTACTCTCCTCTCTCTCAGTCATATGTTCGAGCACTGCAGTGAGTGTGTACATCACCACGGCCTATCGCGTGCTGGACTCGTGAGCGCCGGCCGGTACCTTTGTTTGTTAGGTAATCTATGGGCAAGATGAGACCTCCCAGCAGCCCCGGAACACCTGAGACGCCGAGAATGAGGAAATGAAAGTGAAAGGGTCAAGAGACAGAATATGGACGACAGAATATGGGAGGTTAAAGAAATGGAGGGACAGCGGTGTAGTGTGATAGATGTCTTAGGATACACAACAAACAAACAAACATTGACGTCCTAACACTGTGCGTCGCAGTGTCAGGGTTAGAGTGAACACGAATACATCACATCCTAACATTACGAATATGGATACAAAGAAATATACTTGAGTGTATTCATGAATGGATTCAAGAAAAGTTTTCGTTTAAAAATAACTTCTAGAAATGTCAGCTTAATACTTTAGTAGAGTTATGCAATGAATCGTGAATGGTGCCCGAAGTTTCGTTGACTGCTTCCTCTGGCAAAAAACACACACCAAGCAGAAACATTTCTTTATTTTCCTATCATGCCTGCTAAGCTCGTCACGCCAGAAACACCGCCTAACATACCACACCACAGTAAACCGGCTCTTAAGCAGTCACCTGGTGTGGGCCTCGCGTCTACTCATCGGTGTTTTGATAAAGTCCTTGTCATTAGGGTAGGCGGTGGCTGAGTGGTAGCGTGCTGGGCCCACATTCACCGCGTGATGGACGACGCGGGTTCGAATCCCCACGCTACCACCTGGGATTTTTCAGTCACCGCCGAGTGGCTTAAAACTACCCACATGCTGTCCTGAAGACCACCCATCAACCCGGACTCTAGCGGAAACCGTCCAAGTGAATCAAGGAGTTCCGGGGGGCAGCATGAGCCAAGAGAAGATGGCGCCACTATAAACACTTGCCTGCGCCATGACGTGCTGGGGCCGACTACCATCCAGGACCCTCAAGAGAGCCTACCGGCGCTATAGGCATTCACGCAAAAAAAAAAAAAATTAGAAGCACAACGCTGATATTGTAAAGGTGGGCCTGTTTCAAATTCTATGGATGCGTGGTCAAGAAACTGATGAAAGGCAATTGGAACTAGATTTTCGGATAATTCGGTTAAATTCACCATACTACTGCTACTCTTAAAAGGTATTCTCTGGCTACAATGCGTTTCAGGCGCCACGTCACACAGTTTTTCGAACATAACATTTTAACAAGGCGTCGGACAAGGATGGTATTTTGGAAGACGGTCACTACGATGCCTGTATATTTTAGTGAAGTTTACCTTAAAATTACTCCTACAAGTGCCGTAATCATCCACATTTGGCACCTAAGCCTATTTTTGCCAATTAGGTCGGGCTCTCAATCATCGTTTTCCAAAATATCATCCTTGTCCGACGCTTTGTTAAAATGTTATATTCGAAAAACTGTGTCATGACGCCTAAAACGCATAGTAGGACCTAAGATGATAGAACCTGGAGCGATCAAACGTTACATAATCATAATAATCACTCGTGCACTGGTACAATACTCTAAGAAGTCCTTCCACAATGATTATCTTGTCATCTTGATAATGTAATAGTAATGCATAATGTAAGTCGGCAACATACATAATTCATCACTCATTAAACCATTACCATAATCTCTTGTTTAAAGATAATATCATAAATCCACGCCCCGCATCCTGACTCTACTGTTCCATGACTCATTCACTCAAAAGTTGGAAAGTTTCGTTTAGACGGCGCAACATCTGTGGTCATATGCCGGAGAGAGACAGAAGGGGAAGGAATTATAGGAGAAGGGAACAGTTGGAAAGTTTCGTTTAGTCGGCGCAACATCTGTGGTCATATGCCGGAGAGAGACAGAAGGGGAAGGAATTATAGGAGAAGGGAACAGTTGGAAAGTTTCGTTTAGTCGGCGCAACATCTGTGGTCATATGCCGGAGAGAGACAGAAGGGAAGGAATTATAGGAGAAGGAACAGTTGGAAAGTTTCGTTTAGTCGGCGCAACATCTGTGGTCATATGCCGGAGAGAGACAGAAGGGGAAGGAATTATAGGAGAAGGGAACAGTTGGAAAGTTTCGTTCAGTCGGCGCAACATCTGTGGTCATATGCCGGAGAGACACACAGAAGGGGAAGGAATTATAGGAGAAGGGAACAGACCCCAGGAGACGGGACACAACCCCCGATTAATACCTGGTACCCATTCACTGCTGGGTGGACAGGGGCGTAGGGTATAGACCGGAGTCAACAGTCGAATGAATGCTTATTTGTCTAAAAAAATTCATAATCATCCGTCAGATTAAAATCACTCGAGGAATAAAAGTAATTCGTAATAATAGCAATAATTAGGATACTCCCCGCCGTGACCAGATGCTACCTCGCTACTGGGGCTGGAGGAAAGTGAAGTTTGGGGCATACACTATAGCTGCGCGTGGCCCCGGTGCTCATCTCGGTCACACTGGCCTGTGGTGGGTAAGGTCGGTATTATGACACTTTCGCTTTTCACATAAACTATTTCTAAAGGTCAGAGAAGGGATCAATCGGGTTCCAGTGAGTGTTTCTTTAGGTTCATGCTACAGAAGAAGGGTCAAACTACCACTCGGGTCATAAAACTACCCCTGGAAATGCCCACAACTCCTACGAAAGCCTTGTCAAATATATGTTTCTTTAGGTTCATGCTACAGAAGAAGGGTCAAACTACCACCAGGGTCATAAAACTACCCCTGGAAATGCCCACAACTCCTACGAAAGCCTTGTCAAATATGTGTTCTTGGGCTGCGAAATGTCTCATAATACAACCCACTATGGGCCGTATAACTAAACATTCCCTCACCCAAGTACACACATTGAAGTTTAGATGACCTGATTTGACCCCCTCTTTGACCTTTAGAAATAGTTGATGTAATATGGCAAAGTGTCTTGTAATACCACATCACCTATTTCTAAAGGTCAAAGAGGGGGTCAGTCGGGTTCTAGTGAGTGTTTCTACAGGTTCACGGTACAGAGGAAGGGTCACACTACCACCAGGGTCATAAAACTACTCCTGGAAATGCCCACAACTCCTACGAAAGCCTTGTCAAATATATGTTTCTTTAGGTTCATGCTACAGAAGAAGGGTCAAACTACCACCAGGGTCATAGAACTGCTCCTGGAAATGCCCACAACTCCTACGAAAGCCTTGTCAAATATGTGTTTCTTTAGGTTCATGCTACAGAAGAAGGGTCACAGTACCATTAGGGTCATAAAACTACTCCTGGAAATGCCCACAACTCCTACGAAAGCCTTGTCAAATATATGTTTCTTTAGGTTCATGCTACAGAAGAAGGGTCAAACTACCACCAGGGTCATAAAACTACCCCTGGAAATGCCCACAACTCCTACGAAAGCCTTGTCAAATATATGTTTCTTTAGGTTCATGGTACAGAGGAAGGGTCACACTACCACCAGGGTCATAAAACTACTTCTGGAAATGCCCACAACTCCTACGAAAGCCTTGTCAAATATATGTTTCTTTAGGTTCATGCTACAGAAGAAGGGTCAAAGTACCACCAGGGTCATAAAACTACTCCTGGAAATGCCCACAACTCCTACGAAAGCCTTGTCAAATATATGTTTCTTTAGGTTCATGCTACAGAGGAAGGGTCAAACTACCACCAGGGTCATAAAACTACTCCTGGAAATGCCCACAACTCCTACGAAAGCCTTGTCAAATATATGTTTCTTTAGGTTCATGCTACAGAAGAAGGGTCAAACTACCACCAGGGTCATAAAACTACTCCTGGAAATGCCCACAACTCCCACGAAAGCCTTGTCAAATATATGTTTCTTTAGGTTCATGCTACAGAAGAAGACTCACACTACCACCAGGGTCATAAAACTACTCCTGGAAATGCCCACAACTCCTACGAAAGCCTTGTCAAATATGTGTTCTTGGGCGGCGAGGTGTTTTGCAATACGACCTTCGCGGACAGAACTGAAGACACAGATTTCGGTAACTTTCGTCCACAGGCACTAAAGAGTTTTCCTTTTTAATCTGACCCACAAGCAATAAGTTTGTAAAATGCCTGATTAAAACACTTGCTTATAGATAAAGGAAGGTATCAGTACTTTGTTGGGGGTGAGAATATCCATTTAAAGCTAAAACAATTATGTCATTAATTTGACTTCGCTTTCTGGCAACTAGCGATGGCTGATCTTTCCGCTATTTGTATTACTATAATGTCTAACTCTTTTAATCAAACCGTAGCATAGAATCAATAATCAACTTAATACTTGCACATGATTTTCACTCGTATGATAAAATGATAGTATTTGAGTCTCTATTTGAGGCCCTTTCCCTCTGAGTACTTACTTTCTACATAAAAAATCAGTATATAGGTATTTTGAAAAGACTCATTATCTAATAACACTAACAGGAGATAATTTTATTAGCACAGATCTGGCAACAACTTTTCCTATCTATTATACATACTGACAGCATATATGGTACCGGTATTACTGGTACTGAAGTTCTAGGGACCGTTATTACCGGTACTCAATTTAACGGTACCTACATATTAGTTGCCAGTTTTCGCCAGCTGACTCAATTGTTCTGAAATCTGTCTTCACTTCTGTCCGCGGCTGTACCTCCTGGGGCCAGGCTGTGGTGAAGATCAAACACACACAAATGGTGAGATAATCGCGCACGGAAACGACACACACTTTAAAGGACAAGATAGACCGTCACATGTCCTGAACTCCCGCCAGGCTTCGGAGCAACGTTGCCAGATTATCGTACTCAGTTTCTCATATTTCCCGATTCCCATCCCAAAACTGTTTCCTGGATCACAATAACGATATTTACTTGTAGTTATTGTTGAAATGGTCTATTATTCCTGTTTCCTGGTGATATTTATGCGGGAGAAGCTGGTTAATGTGATGCTTCGAGTACGACAATCTGGCATCGCTGCTCCGGGGCCAAAGTTGCCAGATTGTCGTACTCAGCCTCTTATATTTACCGACATCCGACCCAAAAACTGTCTCGTGGACCCCAATAAGGAGATTCACTTATAATTATCGATAAAATAGTTAATTCCTGATGTTTCTTGGCAATAGTTAGGCGTCAGAAACCAGTAAATACTATGCTCTGAGTACGATAATCTGGCAACCGTGCTCCGGGGCTTCACAGGGGCGCCGCGATGACGTCACGGTTCACGCCGCGGCCTCGACCAATCACAAGCCTTCCCTTCACCCCAACCCGCCCACGTGACCACAGCGTTGGGTATTTCATAAGATTGTGTATGTTATTTATAATTTCATGAGATTTCGATGTATTGGGAATGATTAAAAGTAGTTACTAATCTTACACGAGGAACACTTGAGAGAATGTTATTGGAGGTCACGTGAGTAGCGGTTTCCATGGCAACGGTGTCTGCTGAACTAAAGAAAACGGGGAAAAATAATTGAAGGGATAATTTCACTAAACTAAGTATTTTCTCTCTCTCTCTCTCTCTCTCTCTCTCTCTCTCTCTCACACACACACACACACACACACATGGTATATATATCCTTATACTAAAATATGTCTGTTAAATGAAAATGTAATGCATAAATTTTACAATGTAGCGTCCTTTTGAAAATTAATGAATATAACTTAAAAGGTTTCAATCGTGCTCTCTCTCTCTCTCTCTCTCTCTCTCTCTCTCTCTCTCTCTCTCTCTCTGTAATCCCACCTTGCCTCGGCCATTTCCACTCCTTGCCACCCCCAGTCTGACCCCCCTTCCCCCCCACCCCATCCCCCCCCCCGCCCCTTCGCGTTTCCAATATTCATTTTCTTGTGGACCCGAACTTCGTTTTTTCTCTCCTCATTTTCCGTCGCGCCTCACTTTTTTTTTTCATTAATTCAGTAAGTTTTGTTGATTAGTCCTCGTCCGCTGTTATCGTATTATATCTTGATCAGCTCCGTTATCAGCTGTTCTCGTTATTTTGTATTATCGCATTTTACATACATTATTCTCGTTAATGTTTTGTGTATTATCATAGTTTACATCAGACATTAAGATCGTTTTTCTCAGACGCTTCAACCCCTCACAGCAACTATATCCTAAGTCTATATACGAGTCATCATAGGAGAATATCAAGGGCAGGGAAATTAATCCAAGCCATTCGAGCCAAAGTCTATATACACCAAGTCATGTCACACGCAGGTTTGTGGGAGGAGACACGGCCGAGGCGTGGTTTATGCGTGACGTTGCTTGGAACCAAACTAGAGAATGTAGAAACAGGGATTTAGAGAAAACGAGGAAAGGCGGACTAATTTAAATCAATCACTTCAACATGCCCTCCCTCACACCCCACACCGCCGTTTGTAGGCATTGAAATTACAGTCACGCAATAGCACAATAAAAGGACATATTTTTTTCGTCAGTGGCTTGCCTGAACGCGCTGTGAAAGGAGGCGAGAATGTACATCCAGAGTGCACACACGGCCCCAACTTTAGTCACCCCTGAACTGGCGGGTAGTTTCTTTTTTTGGCTCCAAGTGACGTCATCCCGCTGCTCTGCCCCAAAACAGCCTCCTGCGCGTACCGGTCGCAGTTTTGAAGCAGAGTGACTTGACTTGGTATATATAGACTTAGACTATAACCAGGCCGAAGAAGAGATCAGTCGAGTTCTAATGAGTGTTTTTTGGGGGGCTAATGGTACAGAGGAAGGGTCAGACTACCAGAAGGCTCATAAAGCTACCCCTGGAAATGCCCAAATCTCCTACGAAAGCTTTTTTATGTTATTTTTTTTACAGCAAAAATATCAGTTCAAGGGCATAAAATGTGATGTTGTAGCGCCAAAATGTTTGAGAATTTGGAACTTAGGATCAAATTCTCCAACATTCCGGCGCCCAGGAACATATTCGACCAGGCTTTCGTAGGAGTTTTGGGCATTTCCAGGGATAGTTTTATGACCCTGTGGGGGCTAACACACTCATATTTATTTAGACTTTCGTGGGAGTTGTGGGTCTTTTCACTGATAGTTTTACGAGCCTAGTGATATTTGAGCAAAGGCTTTTTCGTAGGAGTTTTGAGCATTTCCAGGGATAGTTTTATGATCTTTGGGGGCTTATACACTCATATTAATTGGGCTTTCATGGAAGTTGTGAGTCTTTTCACTGATAGTTTTACGAGCCTAGTGATATTTGAGCAAAGGCTTCTTCGTAGGAGTTTTGGGCATTTCCAGGGGTAGTTATATGACCCTATGGGGGCTAACACACACATACTTAATTAGGCTTTCGTGGGAGTTGTGGGTCTTTTCACAGATAGTTATACGAGCCTAGTGATAGTTTAACAAGGCTTCTACACCAAGCATATGAAGAACACTTATGGGAACTAGACTAAATTACTCTCTGACCTTTGAAAATATTTATTGTGAGAACTGAGAGCGTCTGAGCATGCAGGCTGAAGTGTTTCCCGATGCAATGAGTTACATGCAATTGCTTAAGTTAAAAAAAAATTACCCTTAGAGATACACTTCACGTTCCTGTCTCTCTATTTTCTTAAGGATATGGAGGCAGAGGATGTGGGTTAGTGGAGAAGGTATAGGAGAGAGAGAAAGGATGACAAGGGAAGCGTAAGGTATTATGGCGCAAGTAGAAAGGAAGGAGAAGGAAGGAGAATATGGAAGGAAAAGAAAGGAGAGAAATGAAAAGGAGGAAGGGTATTAGTAAGAAGAGAAAGAGAAAAAGAAGAAGAAGTTGAAGAAGAAGAAAAAGAAGAAGAAAAAGAGAAAGAAGAAGAAGAAGAAGAAAGGAAAATAAAGAAGAAAGGAAAAGAAAGCATTAAAAAAAAGAACTAGCACAAGAATTATTAAAAAGAAAAAAGAGGAAAAAGGGGGACAAGTTGTTATTTATCGGGCAACTTTTTTTTATACTCGCGCCGTGCTGGGGGAGATGAGTGCATGTGTGCATCAAGTCGGTACTGTAAAACCCTTCCACTCCTCACATCAACTATTTCCAAACGCCAAAAAGTAGACCAGTCGGGTTGTAATGAGCACTATTTTAGGTTCACGGTACAGAAGAAGGGTCAAACTACCACCAGGGCCATAAAACTACTCCTGGAAATGCCCAAAACTCCTATGAAAGCCTTGTCAAATATGTATTTCTCTAGGTTCATGGTACAAAAGAAGGGTCAAACTACCACCAGGGCCATAAAACTACCTCTGGAAATGCCCAAAACTCCTATGAAAGCCTTGTCAAATATGTATTTCTCTAGGTTCATGGTACAGAAGAAGGCTCAAACTACCACCAGGGCCATAAAACTACCCCTGGAAATGCCCACAACTCCTATGAAAGCCTTGTCAAATATGTATTTCTCTAGGTTCATGGTACAGAAGAAGGCTCAAACTACCACCAGGACCACAGAACTACCCCTGGAAATGCCCAAAACTCCTATGAAAGCCTTGTCAAATATGTATATATCTAGGTTCATGGTACAGAAGAAGGGTCAAACTACCACCAGGGCCATAAAACTACCTCAGGAAATGCCCAAAACTCCTATGAAAGCCTTGTCAATTATGTATATCTCCAGGTTCATAGTACAGAAGAAGGGTCAAACTACCACCAGGGCCATAAAACTACCCCAGGAAATGCCCAAAACTCCTATGAAAGCCTTGTCAAATATGTATATCTCTAGGTTCGTGGTACAAAAGAAGGGTCAAACTACCACCAGGGCCATAAAACTACCCCTGGAAATGCCCACAGCTCCCACTAAAGCCTTGTCAAATATGTGCTTGGGAGACGAAGTGCTTAGGAATATGGCCGCTTGGTCTTCCCCTCCCCTCGGCACTGTGAAACAAAGGAGTCATCTGGGTTCTCATTCTTCCCCCTTATCATTTAATTAACTCATGTCTCGTATCCCACTGCCTCTGACCTAAGGCTATATACACCAAGCCAAGTCATACGCAGGTTTGTGGGAGGAGACACGGCCGAGGCGTGGTTTATGCGTGACACTGCTTGGAGCCAAACTAGGGAATGTAGAAACAGGGATTTAGAGAAAACGAAGAAAGGCGGACTAATTTAAATCAATCACTTCAACATGCCCTCCCTCACACCCCACACCGCCGTTTGTAGGCATTGAAATTACAGTCACGCAATAGCACAATAAAAAGACATATTTTTTCGTCAGTGGCTTGCCTGAACGCGCTGTGAAAGAAGGCGAGAATGCACATCCAGAGTGCACACACGGCCCCAACTTTAGTCACCCCTGAACTGGCGGGTATTTTATTTTTGGCTCCAAGTGACGTCATCCCGCTGCTCCGCCCCAAAACCGCCTCCTGCGCGTACCGGTCGCAATTTTGAAGCAGAGTGAGTTGACCTGGTATATATAGACTTAGCCTCTGACGAGAAAAGAAAGAAAACGTGGTGAGTTAAAGGGCAGACTGAAGAAATGAAGGTAGAGAAAACGGGAAAATTTAAAGAGTCACTATACACTCCTTTCTCCCAACGCCATTCATTCTGTTTTCAATCTGCTGGGAAATTAGTTATCTTTTCATCATCATCATCTCTCTCTCTCTCTCTCTCTCTCTCTCTCTCTCTCTCTCTCTCTAGTAATGCTATTAATTATGATTTCTTATGATTTTGGCGGTAAATTTCTTAACCAATCCTTCTCTTCTTCCGTCTCCTCTTCCCCTTTCTCTTCTTACTCCTCCTCTTCTTCCTCCTTCTCTTCTCCTCTCTTCACTGCTTCCTTTTCTTTTTTTCTTTCCTCTTCTTCCTCCTTATCTTCTTCCCCCCCCATTCTCGTTTCCCAAGTTTGCATATTTTTCTGCATCTTCCAAATATCCATCGTTGGGGTCATTCCATTAACTTTTTATATACATGGAGTGGTTCCTTTTTCCCTTCCTTGATAACTCCAAACTCCTCTCCTGGCGCAATCCTTGGACACAAATATTATACTTTCCTTTTTTTCCCGTTTTCCTTCGCCTCCGCCTCGCCGTCCACTCCGCCTAACCAAGAGCTCTTTATCCTTCCTCTCCCGTTTTCTTTCTCCTCAGGTCCCAACGCTTGCAGTCTCCCCTGATACGCGCACCCCGTTTTCTCTTTGTTAACCGACTATGCGTGTTCGCTTAACCAAGAGCTTGCATCCTTCCTCTCCCGTTTTCTTTCTCCTCAGGTCTCAACGCTTGCAGTCTCCCCTGATACGCGCACCCCGTTTTCTCTTTGTTAACCGACTATGCGTGTTCGCCTAACCAAGAGCTTGCATCCTTCCTCTCCCGTTTTCTTTCTCCTCAGGTCCCAACGCTTGCAGTCTCCCCTGGTATGCGCATTCCAGTTTCTCTTTGTTAACCGACTATGCGTGGTCCAAATTCTGTTGACCCATTTCCATTTCATCTCCCTCGTTTGTGTTGAGGTTTTTGCGTCTTTCTGTTTCTCCTGTTTTGCTTGTTTCGTTTTTCTCCTTTCCCCTTCTTTTCTTCTTCTTCTTCTTCTTCTTATCAATTTCACTCTTCTTCCTTTTCTTTGGGTTCCTCCTCCTCCTTCTTCTGTTCTTCATCTTCTTCTTCTTTTCAAGTTTACTCTTCTTCCTTTTCCTTGGGTTCTTCTCTTGTCTTCTGGTTTTTCCTCTTTCCTCTATTCCCCTTTCTATTTTCTATTTTAACTCTCAATCATCAACTTTCTCCTTCTTAAACTCTTTGTCCACGTGTTCCTGAATCTACCTTCCTTCCTTCCTGTATTCTTTCATCTCTACTAACTCTCTTTTTCCTCTTCTCTCGTTTTCTCTTCTTCTCTCTTGCTTGCTTATCTTCTCCTCGTCATTCCCCTCATTCTTTTCCATTCCCCTTTGCTTCTTATCTCATTTCTCTTCCTCATTGTCTATCTCTCAATTTCACCTGAGCTTGATTTGTGTTTCTCGTTTCTTTCTTTTATCCTCGTCCACTCCACTCCTTGCTTATCTGCGTTCTGGTTTCCCTTTATATAATTTTATTCTTCCTAATTCTTCTCCTTCTCCTCATGGTCTTATGCTGTAATCTCTCCTACTTTCTCTTTCTCTTCTTCTCCCTTGCTTTCTAATCTCTTCTTCGGTCTTTTTCCATCACCGTCTCGTCTCATTCTCTTCCCTTCCTCTTTGTTTATCATCCCACTTTTCTCCTTCAATTTCAATCCCTCAATTTCACCTTGGTTTGATTTGCATTGCTCTTTTCTTTCTTTCTCCTCATCCGTTCCACTCCTCCCCTATCTACCTTCTCTATCTCCTTCTTTATTTAACCTTTCTTCTGTATTTTTCATCTTTTTCTCCCATGGTCTCCTACCTCCTCTATCTCTTAATTTCTTTCTCTACTTGCCTTTCTCTTTGCATTAATCTTCTTCATTCTTCCCTCCATCGCCGTCTCTTCAAACTCTCTACCTTTCTCATTCCACTTCTGTTACTCAATTTCAATCCCCCAATTTCACCTTGGATTGATTTGCATAACATTTTTCCTTCTCTCTCCTCATCCACTCCACTCCTTGCTAGTCTCCCCTCTCCACTTCCTCCTCCTCGTCCAGTCTGTTTCGCTCTCCCAACAAGGATGTAACACTAAACCCAATATTTGCCTTGCCCAGAACAGTCACTTCCCGCCCCTCTCAAGCCCTCTCGGTAGGATAGAAATGCGACTAGCTCCGCCTCGGTTCTCGATAATCCAAACACACTCACACACACACACACGCAAGCAAGCAACAGAGAAAGATGGTCTGTAGTGTTGAATCCATTGCCTTATCCCCGTTTTTCCCCACCTTCTAAGCTCCCCGCTCGTCTAACACACGCAGCCGGAGTGTGAACAAGGCAGCTGCGGCTCATGTTTGCGAAGCTGTCAACTGGAAGGCTAAGGAGAGAGAGAGAGGGAGAGAGGAAGGGAGGGAAAATAAGAACCAATAGGATCCTCGCTTTGAAAGACGGAGGAAATTAAGAGAGAGAGAGAGAGAGAGAGAGAGAGAGAGAGAGAGAGAGAGAGAGAGAGAGAGAGAGAGAGAGAGAGAGAGAGAGAGAGAGAGAGAGAGAGAGAGAGAGAGAGAGAGAGAGAGAGAGAGAAAGGATGCGAAGGAGGAAAGAGGAAGAAATTCTGGTTATTTATTTTTTTACAACAAAGGAGACAGCTCAAGGGCACAAAAAAAAGGAAACAATAATAAAAAAAAGCCCGCTACTCGCTGCTCCTAAAAAAAAGAATCCAAAGAGGTGGCCGAAAGAGAGGTCAATTTCGGGAGGAGAGGTGTCCTGATACCCTCCTCTTGAAAGAGTTCAAGTCGTAGGCAGGAGGAAATACAGATGAAGGAAGATTGTTCCAGAGTTTACCAGCGTGAGGGATGAAAGAGTGAAGATGCTGGTTAACTCTTGCATAAGGGGTTTGGACAGTATAGGGATGAAAGAGTGAAGATGCTGGTTAACTCTTGCATAAGGGTTCTGGACAGTATAGGGATGAAAGAGATAAGGGGTTTGGACAGTATAGGGATGAAAGAGTGAAGATGCTGGTTAACTCTTGCATAAGGGGTTTGGACAGTATAGGGATGAAAGAGTGAAGATGCTGGTTAACTCTTGCATCAGGGGTTTGGACAGTAAAGGGATGAAAGAGTGAAGATGCTGGTTAACTCTTCCATAAGGGGTTTGGACAGTATAGGGATGAAAGAGTGAAGATGCTGGTTAACTCTTGCATAAGGGGCTTGGGCAGTAAATGGATGAGCTTGATCAGAAAGTCGTGTGAGGCGAGGCCGCAGGAGGGGGGGAGGCATGCAGTTAGCAAGACTAGAGACTAGACTAGAGAGCCGTGCAAAGGGTATCGCGCTAGGCTCAGGGGCAGGGAACACGGCGTCACAGCTCTTCAGTATCCCAACAAACACGGCCTACCAATAGCACATCGACATTTACACATCATTAGCGGTCCTTGTGACGAACAGCAGCGATTAGTTTCCCCACGAGAGGCACGAATATCACGGGTGTAGGGTAGGGTACTGATTCAACGACCGGGGTGGGCGGAGGGAGGCTGCGGCTGTGGGGGAGACGGAGGGGGCGCAGCGAGGGAACGGGATGATGGGAGGGGACGCAAGGGAAGGGACGGGGTAGGAATATAACATGGGGGTCACGCCGCTGGTGTTGTGCTCCCAGACATGACGGATGACAAACTTTGGCCATTTTTCAGCCTCGAGAACGTGTGTGTGTGTGTGTGTGTGTGTGTGTTTCTCATTTACACTTTTCAATGACCTGTTTTCTTGTCATTTCCTCGTTTTCTTTCCCTGGTGTAACTGTTGACATCCCTAACTTCGAATCCGGGAGCTCGGGTTTCAGTGTTAATTTTCTTGTTCCTCTTCCTCGTCTTCCTCCTCCTCCTCTTTCTCCTCGTCCTCTTCTTCCTTTTTATCCTTCTCTTCTTCCTCCTCCTTCTACTCCTCCTCCTCCTCCTCCTCCTCGCCTTCTCATCCTCCTCCTTCTCCTCTTCCTCCTTCAACTCCTTTTTCCACGTCTTCTTCCTCCTCCTTCCTCTCCTTCTCCTCCTCCTCCTCCTCTCCCGCCTTCCTTCATCTCCACTCCCATCTTTCTTTCTCTTCTTTTATAACAAGCTTCATGTCAACGCCGTGTCGGAAGTTTTGAAGCCTGATAACGAAGCTTCTGAGACTTGCATCAGCCGGATCGGGAAAGTTTGGAAAGCTTCGTTTAGTCGGCGCAACATCTGTGGTCATATGCCGGAGAGAGACAGAAGGGGAAGGAATTATAGGAGAAGGGAACAGACCCCAGGAGACGGGACACAACCCCCGATTAATACCTGGTGCACTGCTGGGTGGACAGGGGCGTAGGGTATCGGAAAAGCCGCCCAAATTTTTCCACTCCGCCCGGGAATCGAACCCGGGCTCTCTCGGTTGTGAGCTGAGTGTGCTAACCACTGCACCACGAAGCCCCTAGCCGGGTCGGGGCCAAGACACGTCCTTGAGCTTGGCTGCTGAGGGCTCTTGACGCTACCGCCCTTGAGACCATTCTATTATTTTTATTATTTCCTACTTACGTGTATACCTTAGTTTCCCGCCCCCCCCCCCCCCCCCTCGCCTCCCTTGCCGTACGTACCCTATTGGAAGACAAATATATATAGCTTACGACTTTATATTTTTTTCCCTCGAGATTCTGTTAAAAAAGGGAAGTTTTTGAATTTCTGAAAGGGGACGTTCAAGGGGGTGAAGGAGGAGGAGGAGGAGGAGGAAAAAAACTAAGATGGAAAAGGAAAGGAAGGAAGGAGAAGAGGAGGAGGAAAAGGACGAGGAGGAAGAAGAGGAGGAGGAAAGAAGGAGGAAGAGGAAGAAGAGGAAAGGAAAGGAAGAAGAAGAAGAAGGCGAGGAAAGAGTAGATGGAGGAATAGGACGAGGAGGAAGAAGAGGAGGAAGGAAAGGAGGAAGAGGAAGAAAAGGAAAGGAAGAAGAAGAAGAGGAGGAAAGAGTAGGAGGAGGAACAGGACGAGGAGGAAGAAGAGGAGGAAAGGAGAGAGGAAGAGGAAGATGAGGAGGCGGAGTGTGAAATGGCCCTGTATTCCTAAAAGTATCGGCGCATTTGTTCGCCTGCTCGAAAAGCCTCTTGTGGACTGTTTTGTGATCCTAGTGATTATACGCGACTTTGGACCTTGAACGGGAAAATCACCCATGAAAACCCTGTTAACCTTCACTGTTGACCTGGAAAACAGTCGTGATGGGAACCTGAAACCTCTAAAATATGAACCGAAGTCTGACCCTCGTTTAACTAAGTGCTGGGAATCGAACTGGTGGCTTTACAATGATGGTAGAGCAGCGTGACTCCTTCCCTAACTACGGCTCTGGTGATTTGAGGTAATGAGGTCAATTATATTTGTTTTCTTTCGAATCAACATTTTCCGAAATCTTCCTCCCTTCCCTGCCTCGCCCGGCCCAGTCACGAAGGGGCCGTGATTGCATTTGCTCGACCTTCACCTCCTCTGAGTCTATAATATACCAAGTCAAGTCACTCTGCTTCAAAACTACGACCGGTACGCGCAGGAGGCGGTTTTGGGGCGGAGCAGCGGATGACGTCACTTGAAGCTAAAAAAAATACCCGCCAGTTCAGGGGTGACTAAAGTTGGGGCCGTGTGTGCACTCTGGATGTGCATTCTCGCCTCCTTTCACAGCGCGTTCAGGCAAGCCACTGACGAAAAAATATGTCTTTTTATTGTGCTATTGCGTGACTGTAATTCCAATGCCTACAAACGGCGGTGTGGGGTGTGAGGGAGGGCATGATGAAGTGATTGATTTAAATTAGTCCGCCTTTCCTCGTTTTCTCTAAATCCCAGTTTCTACATTCTCTAGTTTGGCTCCAAGCAGTGTCACGCATAAACCACGCCTCGGCCGTGTCTCCTCCCACAAACCTGCGCGTGACATGACCTGGTGTATATAGACTTTGGACCTCCTGACGTGGGTGCCTCCTGTATCGTTTTCTCGGTTTGTATGATTCTCGGTTCTCCTTCTCATGGTCCCTCGCTTCTAAAACCTTTTCACATTTCTCACACACCATCCCTGTTTCGTCCCTCCTTCATCTCCTCGTTTCTCCTTGTCGTTCTTCATTTTCCCTCATTTTCTCCTTTCTTATTTTTACCTCAATTTTTCCTTCACTTTCAGCCTTTCTCCTCCTTAATTTGCCTCACTTTCCCTCACTTTCCATTCACTTTCGTCCTTCATTTTCTCCGTTCTCCTTCAATAATTTTACCTCAATTTTTCCTTCACTTTCAGCCTTTCTCCTCCTCCTTAATTTGCCTCACTTTCCCTCACTTTCGTCCTTCATTTTCCCTCATTTTCTCTCATCTCCTTCATTATTTTTTCCTCATTTTCTCCTTCACCTTCAGCCCTTCTCTTCTCCCTCCTTCCTTTGCCTCACCTTCCTTCACTTTCCATTCACCTTCGTCCTTCATTTTCTCTCATTTTCTCCGTTCTCCTTCAATATTTTCACCTAATTTTCTCCTTCACCTTCAGACTTTCTCTTCTCCCTCCTTCCTTTGCCTCACTTTCACTCACCTTCGTCCTTCATTTTCCCTCACTTTATTTTTCTCTTCATTTTCCTTCACCTTCTCCTTAACTTCGCCTCAATCCTCCTCCTCCTCCTCCTCCTCCTCTTCACTTTCCTATTCATTAACCTCACTCATTTTCTCCTTCACCTTCACATCCTCATCGCCCTTCTTCACTTTCTCCCTCATCTTCATTCATTTTCGTCCTTAATCTCATTTTCCCCGTTCACATCATCTTCGTCCTCCTCCTCCTCCTCCTCTTCCTCCTCGTCTTCCTTCACCTTACCTCACTTTCTCCTTCATTTCACCTTCGTCGTCGTCCTCCTCCTCCTCCTCCTCCTCCTCCTCCTCTTCCTGCTACTCTTCCTCTCTCCTTCCTCCCCCTTCCTCCCTCAGTAGGCTGCAAAGCTCCGCCAGATATCGACAAGCGCTTACACTCCATTAGGAAAATTGGAGAGAGAGAGAGAGAGAGAGAGAGAGAGAGAGAGAGAGAGAGAGAGAGAGAGAGAGAGAGAGAGATTACTTAGAATTTTAATAACACCAGTAATGATAATTTTAATAACTATCACAAAAACAATAATAATAAAAATAATAATAATAATAATAGTAGTACTCAGTAAAACAATAACGTTATAGTGATTATTATGATATCGACGAAGAAAATGGATATGAAAACAGTAACTTAAGTAAACCGAGACTCGTTCTGAACATGTCTCACCTCTGACATTAGATACCATTCACGTCTATCTTCTTCTTGCATCCACGGCAATGCAGACAGTCAAACGGCAATGCAAACAGTCAAACGGCAATGCAAACAGTCAAACGGCAATGCAAACAGTCAAACGGAGGTCCCCTAATTGACTAAGAAATGAAAGGTCAGAGGGGAAATCAAGTTCAGTCGGCTGCCCAATCTAACCTTTCCTTCCCTCCTGACATTCACTATACCTCTTAGGTCAAAATTCCTAAACGTCACTGGCTCCCACTGTATACGACTATTTTCCAAGGCCACAGAGATGACTAACCGGTTATTTATGGGTGTTTTTTTTCAGTTCAAGATGTAGAAGTAGCGTAAAACTATCACCAGGGTCACAAAGTAGTTCATGAAAATCCCAGAAACTTCTACGAGAGGCGATTTGAGGGGTCACTATGTTCAAAATTACCGGCCAGAGGAAGTATATAGCGTTTACCAGTTCGATAACCACACTCTCCAACACGACCTCTAGTAACCGACCCCTCTCATTTACCTGTATTCAAACCGGCAATCCCTCAAGAGAATACAGGAACACACACACACACACACACACACACACACACACACACACACACGAAAACCAAACCCTTGTCGCGATCATGAGATTAGGTTCAGCGCGCCCAGTCTTCCTTGCTTGGCGCCTGTCGAGTCTTGCGTGCAGATCCGATAACCAGCGCGCCCCGATAATCAGTTTATTGCGCCGGCCGCCAGATGGAAGCAAATATTGACTTGGTGTGAGACGGCGAGGAGAGGAGAGGAGGGAATGAGCCGGAGGGACAGAGGGAAAGAGACAGACAGCTAGACGGACAAACAGATAGACAGGGAGACAGGCAGACAAGCAGACAGACACACCGACAGACTGGGTGGCTGAGTGATAGCGTGCTGGGCCCACATTCACCGCGTGATGGACGACGCGGGTTCGAATCCCCACGCTACCACCTCGGTTTTTTCAGTCACCGCCGAGTGGCTTAAAACTACCCACATGCTGTCCTGAAGACCACCCATCAACCCGGACTCTAGAGGAAACCGTCCAAGTGAATCAAGGAGTTCCAGGGGGCAGCATGAGCCAGGAGAAGATGGCGCCATTATAAACAACTGCCTGCGCCATAACGGGCTCGGACCAACCATCAGGCCCCTTTGGATAAGCCTACCGGCGCTATAGGCGTTCACGTAAAAAAAAAGACAGACAAGCAGCAAATGGAGACAGGCAGAAAGGTAGACAGACAGACAGACAGAAACACACACACACGCACACACACATACAAGGTCTGCATGAACTGATTAATCGCCATTGGCAGCCCAAGTTGAGCGGCTAATTACCAAAGCTGCTCAGGAACTAGCGAGAGGCCACAAGTTTGTAATCAGGACCGGCTGTTCATTTCCGCCGCATCCCCGACGACGAACCTCTGGTAAGGGAAGCAGAGATTAGGGGAGAGACGTGTTCCTGCCCCCGCCGCCCTCAGATAGCCCGGAGTATAAGGTAACACTTAAGTGGCCCTGGGGAGTGGAAGAGAAGCACAAGTCTCCGCCAGTTCTTCTCCCCCGCACAGTTGCTATCCATATACAGGGGCCTTGTCCGCCCTCGTATGGAGTATGCATCTCACGGGTCCACTCACACAGCTCTTCTGAACGGAGTGGAGTCTAAGGCTCTTCGTCTCATCAACTCTCCTCCTCTTACTGATAGTCTTCTACCTCTTAAATTCCCCCGCCATATTGCCTCTCTTTCTATCTTCTATCGATATTTTCACGCTGACTGCTCTTCTGAACTTGCTAACTGCTCAGTGCTCCTAAAAAGAGTTAGAGGAGTGGCGGAAATAGAGGTCAATTTCGGCTGGAGATGTACCTTGATACTCTTCTCCTGAAAGAGCTCAAGTCGTAGGCAGGAGGAAATACAGACGGAGGGCAACTGTTCCAGGGTTTACCAGTGAAAGAGATGAGAGAATGATGCTGGTTAACTCTTGCATAAGGGATTCGGATAGCACAGGGATGAGCTAGAGTAGAAAGTCGTGTGCAGTGGGGCAAGCCAGTTTTTGAGTCGGAGTTATCTAGAAGTGCTGGAGTCTCACATTTAAGTCGACATATTACAAACTCAGTCGTCAAAAGGGATATAAAAAGTCAAGTAAACCAATTAACCACGCCTTGAATGATGGCTCAATAAGACAAGTTCAGTCACAGTACAGTTGACGAAGACTAGTACAGCGTTTTAACCCGTCTGCTGCGATTGCCACGGATTTTGTTTTCACTGATAGCCTGGTTACATATACTTCGAGGTCTTTCTCTGTCTCTGTGGTGGATAGTGGAGTGTTTCCCATGTGGTATTGGTGTGCTGGATATCCCTTCACTGGTAGCCTGGTAACATACACTCCCAGGTCTTTCTCTGTCTCTGTGGTGGATAGTGGAGTGTTTCCCATGTGGTATTGGTGTGCTGGATATCCCTTCACTGGTAGCCTGGTAACATACACTCCCAGGACTTTCTCTGCCTCTGTGGTGGATAGTGGAGTGTTTCCCATGTGGTATTGGTGTGCTGGATATCCCTTCACTGGTAGCCTGGTAACATACACTCCCAGGTCTTTCTCTGTCTCTGTGGTGGATAGTGGAGTGTTTTGGATATCCTAGGTCTTTCTCTGCCTCTATGGTGGATAGTGGAGTGTTTCCCATGTGGTATTGGTGTGCTGGATATCCCTTCACTGGTAGCCTGGTAACATACACTCCCAGGTCTTTCTCTGCCTCTGTGGTGGATAGTGGAGTGTTTCCCATGTGGTATTGGTGTGCTGGATATCCCCTCCCAAGGTGCAGGACTTTACGTTTTTCTTCACTGAATTGTAGCAGCCACTTTTTTGTTCCATTCCTGTAGCTTGGTGATGTCTGACTGTAGGAAATCCGCAGTCAAGGGGTTGAAAAAATCAGACCGAGGTTCACCATGTCTGAAGCCACTGACAATCACCGCCCCCTCACACCGACTGACGGCCTGACCTTTACAATTAGCAAGATATCTATATT
>NC_066531.1:3386095-3396095 GCF_024679095.1 Eriocheir sinensis
AAGGAGACCGACTGACATATACTATACAGATATATTCATGTCGACAACTAATGAAATAACTCAGTGTATCGATTTGAAGGTCGATTAGTATGGAGATGTAGCTGTACTGCCCACTGATAGACACGGAGAGGGGCGAATCAGGTAGGTCCAGCAGCCATCGACCACCTGAGGCCACATATAAATGTTTAACCTTTAAAGAAAACATCAGAATTTTGAGATGATATTCGAAAAAAAAAGAATCATCAAAATATAAAATAAAAAGAGAAAACTACGTAGGAGGTTCCTCATCGTGTGCAGTAAGCCTTCGATCCAGGTAGAAAAAAAATGCACAGCGGACGACGGTCACAAATCCATTCACAGGACGGGCGAGGCGAGGCGAGGGGAGGGTAGAGGAGGCAAGGAGGGGGAAGGGGAGGCAGGGAAGGAAAAGCAGGGGAGACAGGGGTGAGGGAAGGCGAGGCGAGGGAAGGCAGGATCTGGGGTGCAGGGGAAGGCAAGGGAGGAAGGGGCTGGCGCTGGGGTGTTCTGCTTCACCGGTACGCCTCCGCCTTACCCTCGCACCGCTCACAAAATGTTGGTCCACGTGCCGGACACACACAAAATTATCCGGGGTACGAAACGAATAAAAATGAAAATCAAATAACGAAAACAGTGCAGTGAAATAAGTTTTAACGAAATAATGTATAAGTAAATAAAATTAATGTTACACACACACACACACATAGGGAGCAGGTTTGGGGAGGCGGTGGTTTAATGGTTAGCGTGACGGCCCCGCGTTCAGGAGCTCCAGGAAGGACGCGGGTTCGAATCCTGGCCGACGCACAGCTGAGGTTTTTCATCACCTCCTAGAGGCCCAAGACTACCCACATGCTGTCCTAAAGACCACCTACCAACCCGGGCTCTAGATTCTCTCCCTAAAAAAGGATCAAAGATGAGCTCAGGGGGACAGCATGAGCCAAGTAAGACGGCGCCACGATAAGAACTTGCCTGCGTCATAACGAGCTGGGACCGACCACCAACCCAAACCAAGAAAGCTTACCGGCGCCGGAGGCAGAACGTAGAACACACACACACACACACACACACACACACACAGCATCGTATTCGAAATTCATTTTGTTTTCAGTAAAGAGTATTAGTTTAGTCAGGCAGCCATCCGCGCCCAGGGCCATTTGCCAGGCGTGAAAACAAACATTGTGTCTTGCCAAAAACGGTAACAAAATAAATACTGGAATAATAAATGTTACATATATTCCGTACTTGGTCTTGTGCGTGTGTGTGTGTGTGTGTGTGTGTAATAATAATAATAATAATAATAATAATAATAATAATAATAATAATAATAATAATAATAATAATAATAATAATAATAATAATAATAAACGTTTTATTGCATGAAGTACCCGGCAGCCCTAGAGCTGAAAATATACATTAAAGGAAAATGAAATGAAATGAATGAGAAAAATGAGCAATTTCTGTTTGAATTGATTGTTACACAGTTAAGTTTAGTTAAGTTTTTCGATGGCGTCTTTACCTAAAACGTGTGTGTGTGTGTGTGTGTGTGTGTGTGTGTGTGTGTGTGTGTCCGCGCGCGCTCTGTTCTGCCTCACACAGCCTCACGCATCTTTAAGTCGAATTTTCTCGGAGGTTCGCGGCATCCCGGCCCCGGTCACACAGCCCCCGGCGACTAATTCAATCAGCGTCCAAGTTAGCGATCCGCCTGACACTTGCCGTTCGCACGATTCCCTCCAAAGAAAGAACACCCTGATACCTGGACGCGATGCTCACACAAACACTTAGGGACATATTATAAAACATTTCGCCGCCCAAGAACACCTATTTGACAAGGCTTTCGTGGGGGTTATGGGCATTTCCAGGGGTAATCTTATGACCCTGATGGTAGTGTGCCCCTTCTTATGTACCGTTAACCTCAAGAAACACTCATTAGAGCCCAGCACACCAATACCACATGGGAAACACTCCACTATCCACCACAGAGGCAGAGAAAGACCTGGGAGTGTATGTTACCAGGCTACCAGTGAAGGGATATCCAGCACACCAATACCACATGGGAAACACTCCACTATCCACCACAGAGGCAGAGAAAGACCTGGGACTATATGTGACCAGGCTACCAGTGAAGGGATATCCAGCACACCAAAACCACATGGGAAACACTCCACTATCCACCACAGAGGCAGAGAAAGACCTGGGACTATATATTACCAGGCTACCAGTGAAGGGATATCCAGCACACCAATACCACATGGGAAACACTCCACTATCCACCACAGAGGCAGAGAAAGACCTGGGAGTGTATGTTACCAGGCTTGACACGTCGCCGACACATCCATCCCGACCCACTCGCTGACTAGACACTTTGCCGACCATCCGTTCTGACCCACTCCCCGCCTTGACGCATCGCCGACACATCCATTCTGACTCACTCGCCGTCTTGGCACGTCGGCAACACATCCATCCCGACCCCCTCGCCGACTAGACACGTTCGGCGACACATCCATTACTGGCCCACTCGTCGTCCCAGTCATAAAAGTTAAAAAAGGGCAAAGTAAAACCAGACGCTCAAGGACTCAAGGATTAAAGAATTGAGGAGGAGGATGTTGAAAGCGTAATCCCCTGACGTCACGATTCTCACCCGACCTCTCACACTTGCAGCACAGAGATTAAAAAGGGAAAATGTTTTGCTTAGGGAACTATTTGGGGGTTCGAATTTGTGTATTTGTTATTGATGTTGTCTTGTATTCTAGAACGTTTGGTGATTATAATTCGAGGTTAGACTTTTATTTAACGATTGAAACGGTAATAAATCTCTCTCTCTGTCTGTCTGTCTATCTGTCTATCTGTCTGTCTGTCTGTCTATCTATCTATCTATCTATCTATCTATCTATCTGTCTGTCTGTCTGTCTATCTGTCTGTCTCTCTTTCAACATAATAAAATTTTCAATACTTCCACATCCCTATTAAATCTATTCTCTTAAAATTGCAAAGTCCCTATTGATTGGAAAATGACTAATAATACACCAGCTTATCATTTTCAAGGAACGGCGGTGAGGGGTGTGAGGGAGGGCATGTTGAAGTGATTGATTTAAACTAGTCCGCCTTTCCTCGTTTTCTCTAAATCCCTGTTTCTACATTCTCTAGTTTGGCTCCAAGCAACGTCACGCATAAACCACGCCTCGGCCGTGTCTCCTCCCACAAACCTGCGTGTGACTTGACTTGGTCCGGGAGTGGCCGCTTCGAGCCCAGTCAGCGAGTAGCCAGCCGTGCCCTGTCCAAGCGTGGCATTAGGTATGAAAAGCGTAAATGGGAACATATGGAGAACATTTTTAGTGTCTATAAAATATTCAGATGCATAGTAAAAAACGGCTTTGTTTTCCTGCGTGAAATGGTAATAACAATTTTTTTCTATGTCGAAATGATAAGCTGATGGAAAAAGAAGACCGGATGTGCGTTCTTGCCAGTGATTTCATGGATACAAAAAGGGGCTTCGTGGTGCAGTGGTTAGCACACTCAGCTCACAATCGAGAGAGCCCGGGTTCGATTCCCGGGCGGAGTGGAAAAATTTGGGCGGCTTTTCCGATACCCTACGCCCCTGTCCACCCAGCAGTGAATGGGTACCAGGTATTAATCGGGGGTTGTGTCCTGTCTCCTGGGGTCTGTTCCCTTCTCCTATAATTCCTTCCCCCTCCTGTCTCTCTCCGGCATATGACCACAGATGTTGCGCCGACTAAACGAGACTTTCCAACTTTTCCATGGATACAAAACCTGCCGCTGGTGATAGTGAACATTTTATTGTATTGATGGAGTATCGCAACACGCTGCTCACAGGGATTTAAAAGATTTTTACGGTAGATTTGTATGAAAAGAAGTAGCGCCTGCAGTCAAATCAGGTACGAGAGGACGTTCAACTTGTAAATAAAACAAAAGAACACATGCAGATACATCAGTGGTAGCGTGCTGGACCCACATTCACCACGTGATGGACGACACGGGTTCGAATCCCCACGCTACCACCTGGGATTTTTCAGTCACCGCCGAGTGGCTTAAAACTACCCACATGCTGTCCTGAAGACCACCCATCAACCCGGACTCTAGCGGAAACCGTCCAAGTGAATCAAGAACGAGTTCCGGGGGGCAGCATGAGCCGAGAGAAGATGGCGCCACTATAAACACTTGCCTGCGCCATGACGCCCCTCAAGAGAGCCTACCGGCGCTACAGGTGTACACGTAAAAAAAAAATGATTAAGAATGTTTATTTGCAAGTAATGTTTGATAAAAAAAACAATCCTGGTAATAGGTTCAGCGCCTATTAAGGGCAGCGGCACACGAGCATTAGAAAAGTAAGGCCCTGAGCAGCGCGCCTCGGTAGTCAACGCCGATATTGTGATAATCCAATGTCGCAGGAAGACTGAGAACTGCCACCATTTCCTGAACACGTTAATGAACCAATAAGGGAAACAGGGTCGGTATTACAAAACACTTTGGCTTCTCATATCAACTATTTCTAAAGGTCAAAGAGGGGGTCAGTCGGGTTCTAATGAGTGTTTCTTTAGGTTCACGGTACAAAGGAAGGGTCAAACTACCACCAGGGTCATAAAACTACTTCTGGAAATGCCTCAAACTCCTAGGAAAGCCCTGTTAAATGTGTGTTGTTTAGGTTCATGGTACAGAAGAAGGGTCAAACTACCACCAGGGTCATGAAACTACTTCTGGAAATGCCCCAAACTCCTAGGAAAGCCCTGTTAAATGTGTGTTGTTTAGGTTCATGGTACAGAAGAAGGGTCAGACTACCACCAGGGTCATGAAACTACTTCTGGAAATGCCTCAAACTCCTAGGAAAGCCCTGTTAAATGTGTGTTGTTTAGGTTCATGGTACAGAAGAAGGGTCAGACTACCACCAGGGTCATAAAACTACTTCTGGAAATGCCCCAAACTCCTAGGAAAGCCCTGTTAAATGTGTGTTGTTTAAGTTCATGGTACAGAAGAAGGGTCTGACTACCACCAGGGTCATAAAACTACTTCTGGAAATGCCCCAAACTCCTAGGAAAGCCCTGTTAAATGTGTGTTGTTTAGGTTCATGGTACAGAAGAAGGGTCAGACTACCACCAGGGTCATAAAACTACTTCTGGAAATGCCCCAAACTCCTAGGAAAGCCCTGTTAAATGTGTGTTGTTTAGGTTCATGGTACAGAAGAAGGGTCAGACTACCACCAGGGTCATAAAACTACTTCTGGAAATGCCCCAAACTCCTAGGAAAGCCCTGTTAAATGTGTGTTGTTTAGGTTCATGGTACAGAAGAAGGGTCAGACTACCACCAGGGTCATGAAACTACTTCTGGAAATGCCCCAAACTCCTAGGAAAGCCCTGTTAAATGTGTGTTGTTTAGGTTCATGGTACAGAAGAAGGGTCAGACTACCACCAGGGTCATGAAACTACTTCTGGAAATGCCACAAACTCCTAGGAAAGCCCTGTTAAATGTGTGCTGTTTAGGTTCATGGTACAGAAGAAGGGTCAGACTACCACCAGGGTCATAAAACTACTTCTGGAAATGCCTCAAACTCCTAGAAAAGCCCTGTTAAATGTGTGTTGTTTAGGTTCATGGAACAGAAGAAGGGTCAGACTACCACCAGGGTCATAAATAATTTTTTTTTTTTTTACAGCAAAGGAGATGAGGGAAGGCTGCTCCAGTGTTTACTCAGTGGAGCCGCGGAGGTGGGGTTCTGTATCGTCTCCGCCAGTTCTTTTCCCCCTCCCAGTTGCTCCATATACAAGGCCTTATCTGCCCTCGTATGGAGTATGCATCTCGTGTGTGTGTGTGTGTGTGGTGGTGGTGGTGGTGGGGGTCCTTTAAAAATATAACGCCCCAATAATCGGTCAGTCAAATATCAATCTTCACCATTTGTTCATGTCTCAAGCCCGTATTCTTAAACGTATCGCCGCCTCGGTTCACCTGTTTGAAAAGCCTCTCGTAGAAGTTGCCGGGGATTTCATGAACCGTTTTGTGATCCTGGTGAGAGTCTAAGCACTGTGCCGACTCTGGGCCACGACAACCCAACGACTTTTCCATTTGACAAGTTTGTTCCGACCGTCTGGGACATTCGGCCAACTCCCATCACGACGTCGGCGCAGCATTCGGCAACAGTCTCAAGACCTCTTTCAGGACATGCCCGACCCTTTCACATCAACACCCAAGACCTCGTGTACCCTAGAGTCGTGGGTAGTCGTGCCCAGAGTCTTGAATGGAAAATACGCCAATGAAACTGACTTATCTTTTACACAATTCTTTATGATAGTTTAATTTATTCATGTGTTCTCTTTGTTTTTCTTGGCTTTTCTTCTCCTCCAAACTGATAATATAAGTTGGTAAAAGTCTTCAGTATAATTTTGTCTTCCTCAACCGTGATGTTCCTGACCTCTCTTTTTCACAATTTTTATGATGCGAGTTTAATTTATTCATACGTTCTCTCTCTCTCTCTCTCTCTCTCTCTCTCTCTCTCTCTCTCTCTCTCTCTCTCTCTCTCTCTCTCTCTCTCTCTCTCTCTCTCTCTCTCTCTCTCTCTCTCTCTCTCTCTCTTTTCTTTTACGTCGTGGCCTATTGCGCCGGTAGGCTTCTTCCCGGTGGATCCTGATGGTAGGCCCAAGGCTTCTTCCCGGTGGATCCTGATGGTCGGCCCAAGGCTTCTTCCCGGTGGATCCTGATGGTCGGCCCAAGGCTTCTTCCCGGTGGGGCTTGATGGTCGGCCCAGCCCGTTCTGGCGCAGGCGAGTGTTTATAGTGGCGCCATCTTGCATTGGCTCATGCTGCCCTCCCGGAGCTCATCTTTAATCCTAAAATCTAGAGTCCGGGTTGATAGGTGGTCTTCTGGACAGCATGTGGGTAGTTTTAAGCCACTCGGCGGCGGCTGAGAAATCCCAGCTTGGTGGCACCGGGCGGGGATTGAACTCGCGTCGTCCTGAAAGCGGGGCCGTCACGCTATCCATTCAGCCACCGCCTCCTTAAACTCTCCTCTTGCCTTCCTCAAGTTGCGTCTCGCCTATGTTCCCTTTCCCTCCTCTCACGACCCTTCCAGTCCTCCTTCATCTTCTCTTTTTCCCTTCTGTTCCTTTAATCTCCGTGTTGTCTTCTTATGTTGCAGCTCGAGCATATTTTCTCTTCTCCCTCTCGTCTATGTTCCTTTTCATTCCTCTCTCGACCCTTCCCGTCCTCCTCCATCCCCTTTCCTTCCCTTCTATCCCTTTAACTTCCGTCTTGTCTCCATAAGTTACAGCTCACACATCTTCCCTTCCTCCACTATCTGTCGTCCGCTTCTGCCCTTCTTCCCTCCCTCCCGTTCCCTTCCATCTTCACATGCGGCGCAATCAGCCAACTCTCGTCCTTCAGTGCAAGTTAATAGCCTTCTGCCAAGGTGTCTAGCGAGGGTCCATTACCTTGGCTATTCCTCCAGCTGACCAACTCTATACTTCCTCTCTTCGTGACAGCGGGTTCAAGGCCCCATATTCGATAACCTTTTCGTAGAGGTTGTGTTAGTATTTCCATGGGTAGTTTTATGAGCCTAGTGATAGTTTGACAATGCTCCCTGTACCGTGAACATGAAAAATACTTCCTCTCTACGTGACACCGGGTTCAAGGCCCCATATTCGATAACCTTTTCGTAGAGGTTGTGTTAGTATTTCCATGGGTAGTTTTATGAGCCTAGTGATAGTTTGACAATGCTCCCTGTACCGTGAATGTGAAAAACACTTAACACTTAACACTGTCTGTCTCTCTCCGGCATATGACCACAGATGTTGCGCCGACTAAACGAAACTTTCCAACTTCCTCTGTGGCTTGGGGAATGGTTATTGGGAAAGTCGAAAGCGTCTGAGAACATGGGCTTATGTTAGATGCATTCAGATTAAATACTCACAGATCCGTTGATGGGTTCGCTGACAGAGTGGTGGACGAGTGAAACAGAATTGACAGTATTGTTGTGAGTGCTAATTCGATAGATACCTTCAAGAAAACGCTACGTCCCGCATTCTCAAACACTTAACGCCTCTCACATCAGCTGCTTCCAAAGGTCAAAGAGGAGATTAGTCAGTTAAGATTTTGAGTTAAGGATAGACCGAGGATATTAAGTGTTGAAGAAGGTGACAGCTGAGTGGTGTCGAAGAATAGGGGATAGGTGTTTGGAAGATTGTGTCGAGTTGATAGGTGGAGGAATTGAGTTTTTGAGGCATTGAAGGACACAAGGTTCCTTTTACCCCAATCGGAAATGATAGCAAGGTCTGAAGTTAAGCGTTCTGCAGCCTCTAGAGTCTTGTAATGAATGTTTTTACAGGTTTACGGTACAGAAGAAGGCTCAAACTACCACCAGGGTCATTAAACTACCCATGGAAACTCTCAAAACTCATACGAAAGCCTTGGCATATTGGATAGACCGAGGATATTAAGTGTTGAAGAAGGTGACAGCTGAGTGTTGTCGAAGAATAGGGGATAGGTGTTTGGAAGATCGTGTCGAGTTGATAGGTGGAGAAATTGAGTTTTTGAGGCATTGAAGGACACAAGGTTCTTTTTACCCCAATCGGAAATGATAGCAAGGTCTGAGGTTAATCGTTCAGAGTCATGTAATGAATGTTTTTACAGGTTTACGGTACAGAAGAAGGATCAAACTACCACCAGGGTCATAAAACCACCCATGGAAACTCTCAAAACTCCTACGAAAGCTTTGGCAAATAGGTTAACTTGGGTACCGCAATAAGACCCTCAACATTAAAGAATGGGAAGGATAGGTGGGGTTAGGTTTCCTGGTATTGCCGTGTATATAGACCGGCTGTTATGTGTTCTAATGTTGTTTTCTTGCGATATAACTTAAAGAGGGAGGTGATCGTTTTCTATAGCTGTGACCTTGTTGCTGACCTTAACCGTCATGACCCCGCGGGAACCCATTACTGATACCATTGTCTTTCTTTTTCCCTCAGCGCCTTGCCCCATTTTGCTTCTTTCCTTCCTTCCTTCCTTCGATCTTTCACCCCTTCCTTCCTTCCTTCCCTTCCTTCAATCGATATGTCTTTCCCTTCCCTTCCTTCCTTCTTTCAGCCCTTCCTTCCTTCCTTCGATCTTTCAGCCCTTCCTTCCTTCCTTCCCTTCCTTCAATCGATATGTCTTTCCCTTCCCTTCCTTCCTTCTTTCAGCCCTTCCTTCCTTCCTTCCCTTCCTCCTTTCCCTCCATCCCCTTCTACCTCCATGTCCCATCTTCCTCCCTTCCTTCTTTCTCTCCATTCCCTTCTTCTTCTTTCCTTCCTTCCCTTCCTTCAATCGATATGTCCTTTCCTTCCCTTCCTTCGTTCTTTCAGCCCTTCCTTTCCATCACTCTCCCCTTCCTTCTTCCTCTTTATTCCCTTCTTCCTTCATCTCCAACCTCTTCCCTTCCCTCCATTCCTTCATTCCTTCCTTCTTCTTCGTTTTCCTTCCTTTCTCTCTCCCATAAGTTCCCTCAATCCTTCTCTCCCATTCTCCTTCCTTCCTTCCTTCTTCTCCATTCTCTCTCAGTTCTTCTTTTCCATTCTCTTTCCCTCCTTTCCTTTCCTTTCTTTCCTCCATCTTCATCGTTTTCCTTTCCTCCTTCCCTCTCATTCCCTTAATTCTTCTCCCTCTCTCTATTCCTCCTTCTTTCCTTTATTCCTACATTTTCAAGCTCTTCTCCTTTCTTCCTTTCTTTTCCCTCTCTCCTTCAATCCTTCCATCCCTTTTCTCCTCTTCCTCTCTTCCCGCGTTTATTGGACTGTTTTTCTCTTCTCCCTTCACGTTTTGTCCTCAATCTCTTGCTGTTGGTCTCACGGAAATACCTCGCTTTTTTTTTTCCTTAACCGTTCTTTGTATTTGGTCAACAGAAGCGTGTCTTTTTGAGCGTTGATTCTAGACATCTTTATTTTTTTCGCTGGGTTCGTCTTCTCGCTATCTTGGTCTTCCCGCTTTTCTGTTTTTTTTCTCGTTCTCTA
>NC_066531.1:3401095-3438595 GCF_024679095.1 Eriocheir sinensis
TTACAGCTAAGGAGACAGTTCAAGGGCGTAAAGAAAAATATTAAAGAAAAAGTCCGCTAATTACCGCTCCTGAATAGATGTCAAAGGAATGGAAGGAACGACGCTGGAGAGAGAGAGAGAGAGAGAGAGAGAGAGAGAGAGAGAGAGAGAGAGAGAGAGAGAGAGAGAGAGAGAGAGAGAGAGAGAGAGAGAGAGAGAGAGAGAGAGAGAGAGAGAGAGAGAGAGAGAGAGAGAGAGAGAGAGAGAGAGAGAGAGAGAGAGAGAGAGAGAGAGAGAGAGAGAGAGAGAGAGAGAGAGAGAGAGAGAGAGAGAGAGAGAGAGAGAGAGAGAGAGAGAGAGAGAGAGAGAGAGACATCTGAGGGGCGTCAACACCAGGAAGGCGCCAGGCCCTGACAGCGTGAGTCCATACTTACTGCGGCGATGCTCCGATGAGCTCACCAGCCCCCTCGCCCAGATCTTCCGGCGATGCCTGCAGAGCGGGGTGTGGCCTGCACAGTGGAAGGAGGCCAGAGTCACACCCGTACACAAGAAAAAATCCAGGTCCGAGCCAGGCAATTACAGGCCAATATCACTCCTCCCAATCATTAGCAAGATATTTGAGAGGATCATCGGGGAGCAATTGACATCCTTCCTCGAGGAAAACCACCTGCAGTCACCGAAGCAGTTTGGTTTTCGGAAGGGCCGCTCTACCTCAGACCTCCTCCTTCTCCTCTCAAAGTCCTGGCATGACGCCCTTGATGACGGCCACCCCTCTCTCGTGATTGCCCTGGATATAGCTGGCGCGTTCGACTCCGTTTGGCACCGCGGTCTGACGGCGAAGCTACAGCAACTAGGCATCACGGGGGACCTGCTGCGCCTGCTCTCAAACTACCTGTTAGGCAGGAGCCTCCACGTAGCAGTCAACGGAAGCACCTCGACCAGCTTCCCGGTGGAGGCCTCCGTTCCACAAGGGTCCGTACTTGGACCTATTCTGTGGAACATATACTTTAACGACCTCCTGCAAACAATCCCGGCAGCAAGCGCCTACGCCGACGACTTCACCCTCTCCAGAACAGAAAAGAGTGAGGAATCCAAGGACTTGATAGAGTCCGTAAACATACAGTTGGCAGACATAATGGCCTTGGGAAATATGTTGCAAGTCAGGTTTTCCCCTGACAAAACCCAGGCAATGGTAATATCACGTTCTCGGAGGACGCGAGGCAACTCAACGGCAGACTGAGATTCGGGAATGACACCATCCTCTGCAGTCCAGCGTCGACATCCTGGGCGTGGAGGTGGACTCCCAGCTGCGGTTTGACCGTCACCTTGAAAGGGTGGCGCACAAAGCCTCCCAGAAGGTGAACCTCCTGCGCCGCATGAAGAACCTCCTCGATGCTGAAGGCCTGACCACCTCTATAAGGCACAAGTCCGTCCAGTGATGGAGTATGCACCGCTCACCTGGATGGCCAGCGCCCGCTGCCACCTCAACCTGCTAGACAAGGTGCAGAGGAGGGCTGAACGCCTCATCAACGGCACCCAGCACCACCGACCGAGCCAGTGGGAGACACAGCGACAACAACAACAACAACACCCACACGAAGGAAGGGCAAGACCAGCCACGAACCAGCTGAATAGCCTGGAGCACCGTCGCCGCGTCGCTGCCCTGACGGTGCTACACAAGGCACAAGTGGGCCTAGTGCCCCACCTGACGGACCTGAGGGCTACCTGGAGGAGGTCTGAGCGCAGCACGAGAACGGTGCTGAGCAACGCCTCCTCCTGGAAGTGCCAATGGCCCGCTCCAGCACCCACCAACGTGCCTTCTCCATCGCAGCGGTGGTGTGGTGGAACAACCTCACTGCTGATGTGGATGTGACACAACTGTCCACTCAGCAGATGAAGGTTGTCCCACAGGTGGCTACTCTACACCCACCGTAAATATGTATATATATAATTGTATAATATATTGTATAATAATTGTATAATATAATCGGCAGAAGCTTTTAAATAGCTCCCAACGGTCGGGGAACCTTAGCATAGACAAATAATACTGCCATGTACTAATGTACTGAACACGTTTAAATAAAAAAAGAGAGAGAGAGAGAGAGAGAGAGAGAGAGAGAGAGAGAGAGAGAGAGAGAGAGAGAGAGAGAGAGAGAGAGAGAGAGAGAGAGAGAGAGAGAGACGGCGAGAGCGAGAGAGAAACACACACACAAACACACACACACACACACACACACACACACACACACACACACACACACACACACACACGGAAGCGGTGGCGGAGGCTGTGGGTTCAGAGTTGCCATGACAACCTCCGCGCCCGGGTCTGCAGCTAGGCAACCAGGCCAGGCGGAGAACGTTCTGTTAATTGCCTCCTGATGTAACGCGGCTCTTAAATACGACAACACTTGACTCCTCTCCTGCCCTTCCTTCCCTCCCCAGCGAGTTTTCCATCCTCACTGTCGATAACGAGGTTGTTCAGCGCTCACGAGGCTCATTATAGGATGTTAAATTGTTTACAGCTTATAGTATTTCGCTTTTTGGGGGATATCTTCTAAACTTATAGCTCTTCCCCTTCCTTCACTCCCCCGCAGTTCCTTTATTGACACTCCCGATGATGTACAGTTGCATTCACGAGGCTGTTAAGCGTTCACGGAGGTCATACAAGAATGCTAATTTGTTTCGAGCTTATAGTAACTTGGGTTTATTGGTCCATTTCCTACAATCAGCTCCTCTCCTTCCCTTCCTTCCCTTCCCTGCGGCCTTCTCATTCACACTCCCAATCATGTACAATTCCATGGACGAGGTATTTTTGCGTTCACGGAGGTCATATAAGAATGCTAATTTGTTTCCAGCTTATAGTAACTTGGGTTTTAAGGTACATTTCCTAGACACAGATCCTCTCCTTCCCTTATTTCATTTCCCTGCGGTTTTTTCATTGTCATACACGAGGAAGTTAAGCGTTCACGGAGGTCATACAAGAATGCTAATTTGTTTCCAGCTTATAGTAACTTGGATTTTTGGTACAGTTCCTAGACACAGTTCCTCTCCTTCTCTTCCTTCCCTTCCCTGCGGCTTTTTCATTCTCTTTCACGAGGAGGTTAAGCGTTCACGGAGGTCATACAAGAATGCTAATTTGTTTCCAGCTTATAGTAACTTGGGTTTTAAGGTACATTTCCTATACTCAGTTCCTCTCCTTCCCTTCCTTCCCTTCCCTGCGGCCTTCTAATCCACGCTGCATACCCAAGGCCGCCCAGCGTACACGAGGCTTTCCATATCAGGATTCTAATGGCCCGAGGGTAGCGCGTGTCAGGAAGGGGACGGCAAGTTCCTCCCGTCACCAGCGAGCGGCCTTGAACCCTCGTCTATGTGGGTCAGCCGCGCGAATGTGCCGACGGCTTTAACCAGAGGGGGTGGACGGGAGGTGGGGAGAGAGAGAGAGAGAGAGATAGAGATAGAGATAGAGAGAGAGAGAGAGAGAGAGAGAGAGAGAGAGAGAGAGAGAGAGAGAGAGCAGGGGCTTGTATCTATAGCACACAATTAGCGTTCGCATTTCATTTACTCTCTCTCTCTCTCTGTCTATTAAGCTGATGTATTGCCATTTTTAAAGGTTTGTGAAGTGCTTTTAGCGATTATTTACATTATTATTATTATTATTATTATTATTATTATTATTATTATTATTATTATTATTATTATTATTATTATTATTATTATTATTATTATTTAGGTTTCCGGGTAAGATCTATTCCGCTCAATTGTTTCCTTCGTTTCTTACTTCAAAGGGAACGTTTTCTGAGGCGAACGTTTTTATGATCGCCTCTCACACCAACAAATACTCCCAAGGCCGCAATGGATATCAGTCGAGTTCAAATGAGTGTTGTTTTTGAGTTCATGGTACAGAGGAAGGGTCGAACTACCACCAGGGTCATACAACTATCCACAGCTCGTACGAAGACCTTGCCAAATGCGTGTGTGCTTGAGTGCCGGATGTTTACGAATATGAAAGAATGTGATCCTTTTTCTTTCGCTTTGAATATATTTCGTAATGAAGAGGAGTGTACGAGGAATGATAGGGGAACCAAATAAGCAAATGTCAGTGCCGAACGTTGTGTGTCAGGAACATTGTAGCTGAAAAGTGGCATTTGTCTGCTTAATCTGGACCCCATTGTGCTCTTCATTATATAACTATGATACAACAGTTTTTTTTTGTGTACGCCTATTGCGCTGGTAGGCTTGCTTGAGAGGCCTGGATGGTAGTCGGCCCAGCCCGTCATGGCGCAGGCAAGTGTTTATAGTGGCGCCATCTTCTCTTGGCTCATGCTGCCCCCCGGAACTCCTTCTTGACTCACTTGGACGGTTTCCTCTAGAGTCCGGGTTGATGGGAGGTCTTCAGGACAGCATGTGGGTAGTTTTAAGCCACTCGGCGGTGACTGAAAAATCCGAGGTGGTAGCGTGGGGATTCGAACTCGCGTCGTCCATCACGCGGGCGGTGAATGTGGGCCCAGCACGCTACCACTCAGCCACCGCCTACCCTAAGTTAATTAATCTCAATTTTTTTTTTCTTATCAAATATTTCCACAAGTAAAATCGTTAGAATAAGTAATCGCGTATATTTGTCTCCTGGTGTTTAGTTTGACCCGTCCGCTGCGATTGGCACGGATTTGGCTTTCACTGGTAGCCTGGTCACATACACTCCCAGGTCTTTCTCTGCCTCTGTGGTGGATAGTGGAGTGTTTCCCATGTGGTATTGGTGTGCTGGATATCCCTTCACTGGTAGCCTGGTGACATACACTCCCAGGTCTTTTTCTGCCTCCGTGGTGGATAGTGGAGTGTTTCCCATGTGGTATTGGTGTGCTGGATATCCCTTCACTGGTAGCCTGGTAACATACACTCCCAGGTCTTTCTCTGCCTCTGTGGTGGATAGTGGAGTGTTTCCCATGTGGTATTGGTGTGCTGGATATCCCTTCACTGGTAGCCTGGTGACATACACTCCCAGGTCTTTTTCTGCCTCTGTGGTGGATAGTGGAGTGTTTCCCATGTGGTATTGGTGTGCTGGATATCCCTTCACTGGTAGCCTGGTCACATACACTCCCAGGTCTTACTCTGCCTCTGTGGTGGATAGTGGAGTGTTTCCCATGTGGTATTGGTATGCTGGATATCCCTTCACTGGTAGCCTGGTAACACACTCCCAGGTCTTTCTCTGCCTCTGTGGTGGATAGTGGAGTGTTTCCCATGTGGTATTGGTGTGCTGGATATCCCTTCACTGGTAGCCTGGTAACATACACTCCCAGGTCTTTTTCTGCCTCTGTGGTGGATAGTGGAGTGTTTCCCGTGTGATATTGCTATGCTGGATATTGTAGAAGCCACTTTTTGTTCCATTCCTGTAGCTTGATGATGTCTTCTTGTAGGAAATCCGTAGTCGAGATGTTAAAGTGAATATCTTAAGCTACACTGGAGCCTCCCCGTCGCCCTAAAGATGCACTGGCAGGAAGGGTTCGCCCCGGGGAGTCCGGCCGCCGCGCTCGGCTGCACCTCATCCTCTTTGAAGCCTCCGCCGTGTAATTTACGTATACATGTGCCGACACTCCCGCCTACGGTATTGCTAGTTTATACAGGCGCCAGTCACAGGATTAGAGTTACTGCTTGCAAAGTCTCTTCTTTAACCCGGTAGCAGCGACGGGCCAAATTTGTGGCTTTACCGTGTAGCAGCGACGGGCCAAATTTGTGGCTTTACCGTGTAGCAGCGATGGGCCAAATTTGTGGCTTTACCGTGTAGCAGCGATGGGCCAAATTTGTGGCTTTACCGTGTAGCAGCGACGGGCCAAATTTCTGCCATGATATAAACCTCCCAAAATAGATGATGCAAAAACTGATCACACATGCGTTGATATATATTATGAAATGGTTTGCGTGAGTGATGATTCTTTCTCAATATTTTACTTAGAGGGGCCTTTAACCTAACCTAACCTAACCTAACCTAACCTAACCTTTAACCTAACCTAACCTAACCTCACCTAACCTAACCTCCCCTAAGAAACATGACCCCCGCAGCTGCCGGGTTAACAGATGGTAAGACACCAAAGCATAACGTCACGGACCATACATTAGCCCCCGGCCTGCCTCTCCTCCCTGCCCTGCCCGAACCTCTCACCGGGGATCTTTGTCCTTTTTTCTCTTCAAAAGTACACCTTCATCACCAGAAGGAGAAAACGTTCACAAAGCGTTCATCACATCGCCTTGTCTGGTTCAGGGAGTGTGGCTGAGTGATAGCGTGCTGGGCCCACATTCACCGCGTGATGGACGACGCGGGTTCGAATCCCCACGCTACCACCTGGGATTTTTCAGTCACCGCCGAGTGGCTTAAAACTACCCACATGCTGTCCTGAAGACCACCCATCAACCCGGACTCTAGAGGAAACCATCCAAGTGAATCAAGAAGGAGTTCCGGGGGGCAGCATGAGCCAAGAGAAGATGGCGCCACTATAAACACTTGCCTGCGCCATGACGGGCTGGGGACGACTACCATCCAGGCCCCTCAAGCAAGCCTACCGGCGTTTTAGAAATACCTCCATGGGCATAGACGTAAAAAAATTTTTTTTTAAAAATATTCGTGGCCTCGTCATTCACACAGCACAGGACCCGACGCTCGACAATGGCACACTACTGAGTTGTTTCAGCATGGAACGAATATACGTAAATTCTTATGGAAATGTACGAATTTACCTTTCCTCCAAATCTCAACTCCACCACTTTCTGCAAGGGATGATGTGCTTTGCGAATTACTGCCGCACATATATATCGCCTAAAATTGAGTGCGGTGGGGACGCCAGCCAGACCGTGAGATATTATTGCGAGGTTGGACAAACTTTTCCCATTGTTAATAGTCCTGAGAATAATCGTCCTCCATATTTAATCCTTAAGTTAGGTCAGTAAAAAAATATACAATTTCATTTTTATAAAAGAAACCTTAAAACAGAAGGTTACACTTAAGCGTGCCGTAAATTATATACCCCGTGATGGCCGTGTGAGGAGGCGAGTGTGCGGCCGCCGGGGCGTGAGGCACTGACCCGGACAAGTGAGGGAGGGAGGGGGTGGGGGGGCATGTAGCTTGTTAATGAGCAGGCATGGAGGAGAATGTTCTATTGTTAATTGTCACCCTCTCTCTCTCTCTCTGTCTGTCTCTGTCTCTGTCTCTGTCTCTGTGTCTCTGTCTCTCTGTGTCTGTCTCTCTGTCTCTGTCTCTGTCTCTGTCTCTCTCTCTCTCTCTCTCTCTCTCTCTCTCTCTCTCTCTCTCTCTCTCTCTCTCTCTCTCTCTCTCTCTCTCTCTCTCTCTCTCTCTCTCTCTCGCTGCTGGGTGTTACGAAGAGCCCCCTAACTTTAAAGCATTGGAGGGAGAGGGAGAGGAGGAGACGGCGTGACATTCTGCACACCACCAAGAATGTCAGAAACTATATATACAAAAAAATACTCTGGCATATAGTTTTGGCTGATGATGACGATGCTGCTTGGTTAGGCGTGGTGGCAGAGGTAGTGTATTGATGTGGTGTTTGCTGTGCTCCGTCATCCGTTAGGCTCACAAGTAACATTATTTCACGACTTTTATTTCTTCATTTTTTTTATTATTATTATTATTATTTTTTTACGTGAGGGGCGTATATGGAAGTCAGCCCCAGCCCGTCATGGCGCAGGCAAGTGTTTATAGTGGCGCCATCTTCTCTTGGCTCATGCTGCCCCCCGGAACTCCTTGATTCACTTGGACGGTTTCCTCTAGAGTCCGGGTTGATGGGTGGTCTTCAGGACAGCATGTGGGTAGTTTTAAGCCACTCGGCGGTGACTGAAAAATCCCAGGTGGTAGCGTGGGGATTCGAACCCGCGTCGTCCATCACGCGGTGAATGTGGGCCCAACAATTCTGTAACAGGGACATCGGCTTCTTGTCTTAATCCAATTTCACGCTTCGTTCGCATCGGCTGGATTTTAATTTCCGGTGCATCGCAGGTATTCGGCGCTGGCCATTAACCCCTCCGCTGCGACAGGCACGGATTTGGCTTTCACTGGTAGCCTGGTAACATATAGCCCCAGGTCTTTCTCTGCCTCTGTGGTGGATAGTGGAGTGTTCCCCATGTGGTATTGGTGAGCTGGATATCCCTTCACTGGTAGCCTGGTAACATATAGTCCCAGGTCTTTTTCTGCCTCTGTGGTGGATAGTGGAGTGTTTCCCATGTGGTATTGGTGTGCTGGATATCCCTTCACTGGTAGCCTGGTAACATATAGTCCCAGGTCTTTCTCTGCCTCTGTGGTGGATAGTGGAGAGTTTCCCATGTGGTATTGGTGTGCTGGATATCCCCTCCCAAGGTGCATGACTTTACATTTTCTACTTCATTGAATTGTAGCAGCCACTTTTTGTTCCATTCCTGTAGCTTGGTGAGGTCTTCTTGTAGGAAATCCGCATCCAAGGGGTTTAGGTACTAAAACATCAAGGACCGCGAACCCTTTGGCGGGGCAGCGGGGGAAGGGGCGCTGGAATTTTAACAGGAATTCCGAGGGCGCAACATGGGTCCTTAAGAAGTCGACTAAGGAATCCCCGAGGAGGAAGGCCTTGGACCAACTAGAAGAACGCGAGGGAGGAAAGAAAAGTTGGAGGAGATGCCTTACTCGGGCGAGGACAAAAGTTTCCGGCCAAGTTTCGGAGCCGGAAGTACAGTGACGAGTATGTGTGTGTGTGTGTGTGTGTGTGTGTGTGTGTGTGTGTGTGTGTGTGTTGTCCTAGTGTTGTGGGAGGGAAGGAGGGAAGATGAGTCGTTGTGCTCAGGCAGGAAATTACCGAGTGGATGAAATAAAGACACGATGAAGAGGGGAATGCGCATGTTCGGTCACAGCTGCCATTCACAAACCTTACGGAACTCAAATATGAAATAGCGGGAAGGTTGAAGAACGTGTCTTAGGCAGGAGACTAGTGACTGGACAGAATGAGAAGGGAAAGGCTTGAGTTTAGTTACAGCTTCCATTCACAAACGTTACAGAACTCAAGTATCAGATGAAAGGGAGATGGAACAATGGATCTTGGGCAGAGAATTACCCAGTCGACGCAATGAGGAGGATGTGAAGAGAAGGCAAGGTCCATGATCGTACACATCTGCCATTCACAAGCCTTACAGAACTTGTCGAGTATCAGAGGAGAGAGAGAGATGGTGCAAACAGAGAAGGGGGCGGAGGAAAAGAAGGGAGAGAAGATAGATAATAAAGGAGGAAAGCAAGGTATTTTAAACATGTTAGTCAGAGGGCATGTAAGGGCTATACAGAGAAAGGGCCAGAGGGAAAGAAAGGAAGGGAAAGTCGATAAGATATAAGGGAAGGAAGTGAAGGGAAGGAAAGGAAAGAAAGGGTATATAGAACATGTTAGTCAGGGGGCAGGGAGAAGGGAGAGAAGGTATATAAGAAGTAAGGGATGGAAATAATGAGGAAAGAAGAGAGAGGAAGGGAGGAGAGGGTTGTCGAGTTTGTTAAAATACACACGCATATGCACTCACAGAATTACATATACATACATTCACACTATCTATCTATCTGTCTATTACTCTTTAGGGAGGCAGGGAAACGCGAGCAAGGAGTAAGGAGGATGAACAAAAGACGGTCATATCGTGGGAGAATGAAACTATAGCGACACACGAACTCGGCTTAAGTTTCCGAAATGAGTCCGTTAAGCCCATGCCTTTCATTAAGAGACTAGACGAGGAACAGGAATAAAAAGAGAAACATTACCAAGAACGAGAGGGAGATTGAGAGACAGGAAGAAGCGATAGAGGGTGAAAGAAGGGAGGAAGGGAGAGAAGGAAGGAGTGGGAGAAAGAAAGAATGAGTGAATGAAGGATTGACGTAGAGGAAAAGTAGAAAGAAGAGAGAGATAAGGAAAGAAGATGAAAGATAATTGAAGATGAAGGAGAAGAGAAGGAAGATATGGAGGAAGGAAGGAGCAATGTAAATGGGGGAGATGAAGAAGATCGGGATAAAGAAGGAAGAGAAAAAGAGAGGAGAAAATAGTTTTACTCCCTGGTGTGTGTGTGTGTGTGTGTGTTGATCATCTCTGGCTGAATAGTCCTAATCAGCTCATCATATTGTAATTATTAACTAGAAAATACAAGTGTAATTAATTTTAACGCCATCAATGTAGGTCCCTCCAGAACGCCTTGACACTTACACTTTCTCGCTATATAATACTTTCCTGATTTCTGTTCCACTATCCACGCCACATTATAAAAAGTTCAATAATATAAAAAAAATCTTACTGATCCGAATTCCATCTTCCCTTTTCACTCACTAATTTTCACTCACACTCCCTTTCAGACTCATCTCACTCTTCTCTCTCTCTCTCTCTCTCTCTCTCTCTCTCTCTCTCTCTCTCTCTCTCTCTCTCTCTCTCTCTCTCTCTCTCTCTCTTTCTTACACACACACACACACACACACACACACACACACACACATAAAGGAAAAGTTGGATGAATATGGATACGTAGACAGGACCACACGACAACTAGGTAAATACACACACACACACACACACACACACACCGGGGAAACACTCACCACCTCGCGGAAGGCCTCGCCGGACACACTCACCTGAAATACAAATAAACAAAACATTATTTGCTGCCGTGCTGCGCGGACACTAACAAAGCCGGGGCGGAGCTCATCCCAATGGTTCGTGCTTCGACCATTAATCCGGACACAATAATGTTTCGGGTCACGGGTCACGCGTGTAATTTGCTTTTGACCTTTACAAATTATCTACTGCACCTGGGGACGCTTTCACAGTCATTTTGTTTGTTTTGATCGTTCCCAATGGCGGTGATCGACGCTATAGTTTCCCACGTGAGCCTGGCCTATGGGGTAGTGGCGGCTGCAGAGGAAGCGAGAGGTGTTGAGAGTGTGTGGCAAGGTGCGGGGCTTGGCTAACCCCGCAGCCGCCACTACCCCATCGGCCAGTTTTACGTGGAAATAGTATAGCGGCGATAACAGCCATTGGTAACGATCAAAACAAACAAAATGACTGTGCAAGCGGACCTTAGAATATAGCCAAAACCTTGTAAAAAATCAACAAGGGCTTTGTGCAGCGTTTCATACATATTTACCAGTGGCCCAAACAAGTGTTGACACAGAGCTTGAGCCATGAAAATACACTGCTTCTGCATTCCCGCGGCAGAGACAGCACTCCCAGCCTCCCAGCGGGCGGCACAGACCCTTTGTGAATCACCAATCCCCGCACGCTTACCCGTAAACACTGGGACGTGCCCGCCACCATGATGAGCCGCGGCTGGAGGTGTTGGCATGCGCGGCAGGTTGAGGCTTGAGGGACGCCTTCCTGATGCACCCGGACACCAGCCTCCTCACCACCACCTCAGAAGCTACACTAAATACTCACCTTGCGTTTTGTCTATATATACCAAGTCAAGTCACTCTGCTTCAAAACTGCGACCGGTACGCGCAGGAGGCGGTTTTTGGGAGGAGCAGCGGGATGACGTCACTTGGAGCCAAAAAAATAATACCCGGCAGTTCAGGGGTGACTAAAGTTGGGGCCGTGTGTGCACTCTGGATGTGCATTCTCGCCTTCTTTCACAGCGCGTTCAGGCAAGCCACTGACGAGAAAATATGTCTTTTTATTGTGCTATTGCGTGACTGTAATTCCAATGACTACAAACGGCGGTGTGGGGTGTGAGGGAGGGCATGTTGAAGTGATTGATTTAAATTAGTCCGCTTTTCTCCGTTTTCTCTAAATCCCTGTTTCTACATTCTCTAGTTTGGCTCCAAGCAGTGTCACGCATAAACCACGCCTCGGCCGTGTCTCCTCCCACAAACCTGCGCGTGACTTGACTTGGTGTATATAGACTTTGCCATACTCTACACGTCTACCTACCTCGACAAGCCTGACCCTCATGCTGTGGCCGTTGTTGTTGATGCTGTTGTGGTTGTGGTTCTTGTTTTGGGTGATGATCACGTTGGGCGGAGTGAGCAGCTCGGGCGGCCGCTCGCAAAGCACCGCCATGGTTTTAGGAACTGGCCTCGCCGCCACTAGCCCGGAAAATATGTCCCGCTTTTATGGAGTCCTTGTTTTCAGTTTAGCATCCACACGTTGGGTAGATATTATCCACTTGCACGAGCTCCGTTGTCTGGGTGTTCTGGGCGCGGAGACAGGTGCTAGACGGCTCACAAGTAGCGGAATTCAATCTTGTGCCTTGGCGTATCAAAACAACTATCAGTCACACTTTCCATCATTTCCGTTTCTCGTCACTCACTGAGATGTTTCCTCGATGTCACTGTTAAAGCACTCGGTAATCCTCAGTGTTTAATATAATTTTCCTCGAGACTGGACAGAAGTCTTTGTCAGGGATACCCAGGTCCAGTCATAATTGCACTTATTTTCCAAACATATATTTTCTTTGCCCTGTAATATGAAATTGATTAAGGAATTAAGATTATATTAAACCCCGACCGGTGCTGAAGTGATGTTGGACTTACGCTTTTCATCATATAACTCTAGAACACGAAAGTCATAAGATAAACTTAGTCCCAGTTTTGGGGTAACCAGTGCAGAGTGCTCAAGTATATGTGTGTGACTATATAGGGCCGCTTTCACAGTCACTTTGTTTGTGTTGATCGTTACCAATGGCGGCGATCGACGCTATAGTTGTCCACGTGAAACTGGCCTATGGGGTAGTGGCGGCTGCAGAGAAAGCGAGAGGTGTTGAGAGTGTGTGGCAAGGTGCGGGGCTACGCTAACCCCGCAGCCGCCACTACCCCATCGCCCAGTTTGACGTGGAAATACTATAGCTGCGAAAACAGCCATTGGTAACGATCAAAACAAACAAAATGACTGTGAAAGCGGCTATATAATAACACCATCACCACCACCACCATCACCATCACCATCACGCGGCGAGTTCAGGAGGACACGTACAGAAGAACGCCGACTCTGAAACAATACACCAAGCCACCGACACGCTACAAGGAGAACAGACACTGAGACACACTCCCCGCACGTGTTGGTCAGCGCGGCAATACAAGATTCAGACTTGCCAAGCACCTCTAGAGACCTCCAGACACCCCGACCAGGCAACGACACCGACGCAAACCCCGACAATGACTCTGCGTGCCGCCAATCAGCGTCATTCATACACCACCGAGGCGAGCGTTCCAGAAGTCCACAGCCACACTGGTCTGACCCACGACGCCTCGCTTCTGACAGGGGAAGGTGGCACTCGCTATAATTTGTAACTGTATCGTAAGGAAGAGAAAACTTATATCGAATGACTCAAAGGAAACGAAGCGCTATGAACCAGATACTTTGCGGCACATATAACTTGTCATAAGATCCACCCCAGGAATGTTTGTTTTTAGTTATTGTTTCAGAGTTTGGCTAAAGCGGAGTCTTAATAAGAGGATTGAAGATTATACTGTATTCAATATAATCAGTATAATTCCTTCCTTTTCCTTTCCTTTCCTTTCCTTTCCTTTCCTTTCCTTTCCTTCCCTTCCTTTCCTTTCCTTCCCTTCCCTTCTTCCTTCCCTTCCCTTCCCATCTCTTCTCTTCCTCCATCTCTTCTCTTTTTCCTTCCTTCCGTTCCCATCCCATCCCATCCTTCTCTTCTCTTCTCTTCTCTTCTCTCTCTCTCTTCTCTCTCTTTTCTGTGTCTCTCTCTCTCTCTCTCTCTCTCTCTCTCTCTCTCTCTCTCTCTCTCTCTCTCTCTCTCTCTCTCTCTCTCTCTCTCTCTCTCTCTCTCTCTCTCTCTCTCTCTCTCTCTCTCTCTCAGCCAACAGCCCAAGTCAGGATCGTTGCAGAATAGGAGAGGTCGGTGACGGTGGCGGTGGAAGGCGGCAGCGGCGAGAGGAGGGAAGGGAGGAAGCTGAGTGCCCAAAACATGTGTCAGGATAAAAGACATGGCCTGGGTGCGGCGGGTCAATGTTAAAACTCGTGTACAGACAAAGGGTTAAGTGAAATGTTAATTCGCTTGCTCGGCTTGAAGAATACGTAATATGATTGGGAGAGAGAGACATTGATCACATAACAAGTACACATATATACACATTCATACCTCCATAGATAGATAGATAGATAGATAGATAGATAGATAGATGGACATATAGATAGACTGACTGACTGACTGACTGACTGACTGACTGACTGACTGACTGACTGACTGACTGACTGACTGACTGACTGACTGACTGACTGACTGACTGACTGACTGACTGACTGACTGACTGACTGACTGACTGACTGACTGACTGACTGACTGACTGACTGACTGACTGAGCGAGCGAGAGCGAGAGCGAGAGCGAGAGAGAGAGAGAGAGAGAGAGAGAGAGAGAGAGAGAGAGAGAGAGAGAGAGAGAGAGAGAAAACATGACAAACACGAAATGAAAACCTCAAGCAGGCGTATACAAACACACACACACACACACACACACACACACACACACACACACACACACACAAGACTCGACGTAAGCCAAACTGATGTGGGTTTCAACGGAAGGGATTATCAATAACACGCAAGAGTTCCTGACAGCAATATGACAAAGAAATCACCCATTAGCGTCATCCATCACCCAGGCTCGTATATCACCGCCGGGGAAAAGGAGACAAGCCCGCGACCACCAGAATGAATGAGTGTTTGTGTGTGCGTGGGAACAGGAGACCTTGGCTGGGAGGGACACGAGGGAGAGGACTCATATCATCAAACATTTGGGACTCTCATTGCGAACGTTTTTGAAGGCCACAGAGAAGAGACATCGGGTGTTATGAGTTCTTTCCCCGTTCATGGCGTAGAAGCCTTCCTAAACGCGAAAGCCACCCTCCTCGGACCCAGAGTACATAGGGTCATATTTTCAAACTTCTCATCGTCTAAGCACATATTACTTACAAGGTTTTCGTATAGGGGTTTGGGGTAAGCAGACATATCATTTGACAAGGCTTTCGTAGGCGTTTTGGAGCATTTCCAGGGGTAGTTTAATGACCCCGGTGGCAGTTTGACCCTTCCTCTGTACCATGAACGTAAAGAAACACTCATGAAAACCAGATTGATGTCCTTTTTAGACTCTGGAAACTGTTGCTTTGAGGTGAATAAGTGTCTAAGAGTACCGACCAATAAACTAAGTCACGATCTCTCCTTGTTTTGTGTTTCCTTCACGCCCTGTTTCATGTCTAGTTTTACCCGAAGAACTATTGACATGATTTGTTTCCGATTATTTTTTTCATTTATTTTCCTTTCTCGGCTAAGCTTTCCATAACAAACAAGTGCTTCAGGGCAATATATATAGATACTTCAGTCTTCAGCAACTCATGTTTTTATACGTTGTTTGAATGTAAACAACTCCACAGTCGCTAGATTGTACATGAGGTATTTGGATTGAAGGACGCTTTGTATAAGATAACTTTGAACTGTTTCCGAAAGTGATTTACTCAAAGTACACACACACACACACACACACACACACACACACACACACACACACACACACACACACACACACTCTCACCCACACACACACACAGACACAGACACAGATACAGATACAGACACAGACACAGACACAGACACACACACTCACACCCACACACACACACACACACACACAGACACAGATACAGATACAGACACAGACACACACACTCACACACACACACACACACACACACACACACACACACTGAGGCTGGCTGACTACTGCAGGACGAACAGTAAGTAGGTTAAACTGACGCAAAAGGATTATGACCGTAGAGTAATTGCACATTTTACGAGTTACTCTCTGGCATTAGGGAGCTCAAAAATGAAGTAATCAGGATAATCAACTGTTGGAATGGCGCAGCGGCTATACTTTCCACTTTTAAGTATGATATATAGAACACGCAAGGAGTATACATATATTCATTTATCTTGCAGGCAGGCATGGAACTTTCACCCTCATTAATATCTTCATGAGGGCGCTGGGCTCACACGTCTTCAGTGGGCCAAGCCTCGCCGCGCGCCAGCCGGACCCTAATAAGACCTTTTTAGACCCTTTAATAGACCGTATCGCACACCCACACTCACACACACACAGCTACCCACCATCGTGTCAGCTGAACAAGTAGCCAGGAGTCCATCGTGGAAAGGAGAGAAGGCGGTCGCTAACTCACAAAAAACTTTTCTCTCGAGCCGTTATTCGTCCGAGAGAGTTTTCGTGGAAAGTACTATGAATCATATTTTATTCATACGCCGCCCGGGATGAGAGAGTCAGTTGCTGCACCGGAAAATCGTCGTCCTTTCATCAGTATGCGGCGGCCGGCCCACGCCACGCCCCGCTCCCCTCCATCCTCGCCCCCAGAGAGAAAGGGAGGAGTTTTAAAGTGGGTCTCAGGCGGCACAACCAACATGTTATCATCCTCTACCCACGTACGTTACAAAGCCTCCAGAGAGTGAAAGAGAGGCGTGTTACCGTGGCTCTGAGGCAGCACAAGGAATACGAGTCACCATCCCATATCTACGTACGGTACAACGCCTCCAGAGAGAAAGGGAGGAGTCTAAGCCTAGGATGGAGTACTCGTATTCGGTATTCGTATGGGTAGGCGGTGGCTGAGTGGTAGCGTGCTGGGCCCACATTCACCACGTGATGGACGACGCGGGTTCGAATCCCCACGCTACCACCTGGGATTTTTCAGTCACCGCCGAGTGGCTTAAAACTACCCACATGCTGTCCTGAAGACCCGAACTCAGCTTCCGGCAAAAAGAAGATCCCAAGGAAACAAGCGCCAATATAAACCTTGGCTGGAATATGGAAGGCAGAATATTAGGCCCAGCCTCAAGCAAGCCTACTGGCCCTATAGGCGTACACGTAAAAAAAAACATTTGAATACTGTATTTAGGTGTATTTGTATTCGAATAATTATTGCTAGAAATCAAAGTATTCGTATTATGCGAATTATCTGACGAATACTTCAAAATTTATTATCAGAAATAACAGCCTTTTTTCTTTTTTTTACGTCTACGCCTATAGCGCCGGTAGACTTGCTTGAGGGGCCGGGATGGTGTTCGGCCCCACCCCGTCATGGCGCAGGCAAGTGTTTATAGTGGCGCCGTTGTTCCTTTCAACTTTAGCTTCTTCGGCGGTCGTGTAATCGTCCTGTATAGTGCAGGTTCACGAACTCATTTTACTGTTGCATACCTTTAAAACATTTCTATATCCAGCTACGTCAAAAAGTTGTTCTTGAATATAAAAGTACTCACGAATGTATTCTTAAATAATTTCCAGAAGTACTTGTATTCGAATTAAAACCATTCCAGTGTATCCTAATTCGTATTTGTACTCGTTTTAATTTGAAGTAATCATATTGAAATACACAATTCTTATATTCCCTTCATCCCGGGTCTTGGCGGGGATCTGAGCAAGGAACACAAGCTATCACTACAGAACAGGTGAAATATGAGTTCAGATTACCGTAGAGTTTTATCGACCAGGTGAGAATATAAAAGCTCAAGTCTACGTACTTTTCCAACCCCTTTTGAGTGTTATCCTGCCCGCTGCGGCCCATCATCAAATTGTATCGTCAATGAACCCTATACTTGAGATTTCACTGGTATCGTCCACGCCTCCACGACAGAGCGAAGAAATGTTTTATGCACATATAAGTCTCATATCCCTATTCTTAATCGCATCGGGGTCACATTACTACAATTTCCAAGGCTACAGAACTGATTAACCCGTCCGCTGCGATAGGGACGGATTTGGCCTTCACTGGTAGCCTGGTAACATATACTCCCAGGTCTTTCTCTGCCTCTGTGGTGGATAGTGGAGTGTTTCCCATGTGGTATTGGTGTGCTGGATATCCCTTCACTGGTAGCCTGGTAACATACACTCCCAGGTCTTTCTCTGCCTCTGTGGTGGATAGTGGAGTGTTTCCCATGTGGTATTGGTGTGCTGGATATCCCTTCACTGGTAGCCTGGTAACATATACTCCCAGGTCTTTCTCTGCTTCTGTGGTGGATAGTTGAGTGTTTCCCATGTGGTATTGGTGTGCTGGATATCCCCTCCCAATGTGCATAGCTTTACATTACTATCTTTCTTCACTGAACAGTAACACCCACTTTTGTTCCATTCCTGTAGCTTGGTGAGGTCTTCTGGTAGGTTATCCGCGGTCAAAGTGTTAATTAGTGTGTATAATATCTAGCCTTCATTAGCAGACCATTACATTTCCATTGATCTCCTTTATACAGCTCAGTGCTTGGGTCGTTTATCTCGCTGTCTCACCGTCTCATCGTCCCTGTCACCCTTGCCCCATCCTCCCCACGGCTACCTTCACTTAATCTTAACCTGAATCCAATCCCTATCGTGTGGCCCGTCCCTGCCCCCCTCCGCCTCCTCTTCCGGTTGACGAGAATGAGTTACCGGGTCAGACCAGTGAGTTGGACAGGTAATCATCGCCTTCCCAGTGGATGTCGGAGGCAGGTGAAGGAGGTGAAGGAAGGGCGAGCGGATGGGTGGAATAACACTGAGGAATGGCTGTTGTGTGATGGGTTGAACGGGGTATGTGGGGAGGGAGGAATGAGTTAAGAGCAACCACCCCCACACCACTTCACAAAACTGACTCTAAACTTAACTGACGGACACTGGGCACTGGACATCCATATCACGCGCGCACATCCATATCAGGTAACTACATCATTTTTCTCTCCTGATATACGAACAGCAGTATATTCGTGAGCAAACCAATCCCGAGTGGACCCAATTTTGCATTCATAATTAAAACTCGCACTAATTACCAACATTCAGTTTATGTTTTGGGATTTCGTTTTCCATTTGAAGGCCAGTGCAGAGTTTTTAGCATGCACGGTAATAATGGGTATCGGTATTTAGCGTTTCGATAGGCTTTGGTGGCGCTGAATCACACAAAAAACTATCTGTGTCGGTATCCTCAAGACGCCCCTCATATAGCTATTTCCAAAGTGACCTGACTGTCTGCACCTTTCAACATCTACTAATCCACCACTGTCTCCGTAGAAGCACTAAGGAAGGAATACAATAACAAGGATATGTTTAGAGCTTAACATAGCAAGCAGTACGGTACGACACATCTGATACTCACGCGACCAGTGATTTCCCGCGCAAGAGTATTGACTTAAAAACCTTCACGTGCATAAAAAAAAAGAAGTTGTAAAAAGTGTTATAGAAATTGTAAAAATGTAATAAAACAGTAACCACCAACAACAGCAAGCTTATAGATGAAGGCCACCAGCGAAATATATACTTGGATAACGAACATTTTATAACACAGAAGTAGATGAACACAGCGATAGTTTGGATACGCAGAAAGGCAAACAGATAGGATACTCACTGAAAACGTAAAGATACCTAAAATAAGCATACTGGGAGCCTCAAGACGGTCAAAACGCGTAAAATAAACATACTAGGAGCTCCGAGTCGATAAAAACGCGTAAAATAAACACACGGGGAGCTTCGAGTCGGTAAAAACGCGTAAAATAAACACACTGTGAGCTTCGAGTCGATAAAAACGCGTAAAATAAACACACGGGGAGCTTCGAGTCGATAAAAACGCGTAAAATAAACACACTGGGAGCCTCGAGTCGGTAAAAACGCGTAAAATAAACACATTGCGAGCCTTAAGTCTGTAAAAACGCGTAAAATAAACACACTGGGAGCTTCAGGTCGGTAAAAACGCGTAAAATAAACACACTGTGAGCTTCAAGTTGGTAAAAACGCGAAAAATAAACATACAGGGTAGGCGGTGGCTGAGTGGTAGCGTGCTGGGCCCACATTCACCACGTGATGGACGACGCGGGTTCAAATCCCCACGCAACCACCTGGGATTTTTCAGTCACCGCCGAGTGGCTTAAAACTACCCACATGCTGTCCTGAAGACCACCCATCAACCCGGACTCTAGAGGAAACCGTCCAAGTGAATCAAGGAGTTCCGGGGGGCAGCATGAGCCAGGAGAAGATGGCGCCACTATAAACACTTGCCTGCGCCATTACGAGCTGGGGCCGACTACCATCCAGGCCCCTCAAGAAAGCCTACCGGAGCTATAGGCGTTCACATAAAAAAAAATACTGTTAGCTTCAAGTCGATAAAAACACGTAAAGAAAACAAACAGAAACGAAAAAGAGACATAACACGGCCCTGTCCTGCCCTGCCCCGCCCGAGGCCTCCCGTGACCCTTCCTCCCTCCTGGCACTCCCGAGGGTCCTCTGTTCGTCCTACCGCTGTGGTATGCCTCTATTACTTAATCTCCTGCGGCACACACTCTCTTCTCTGCCCTTTCTCTTCAATCCTCCCATTCCGAGACGTTCCCTTCACCCTGTAATCACTTATGCAAACCCTCCTTCAAATTTCTCTCAGTCGATTCAATATTCTCTCTTTTTCTCCCTTCATACAGTCCTTTCTTCCCTTTCTCTTAAGTCCTCCCATTCAGATACGTTCCCTTCACTCTTTACTCCCTTATCCAAAGCCTCCTTCAAATTTCTCTCAGTCGATTCAATATTCTCTCTTTCTCTCCCTTCATACAGTCCTTTCTTCCCTTTCTCTTAAGTCCTCCCATTCCGAGACGTTCCCTTCACCCATTTCTCTCTTATCCAAAGCCTCCTTCAAATTTCTCTCAGTCGACTCAATATACTCTTTCTCTCCCTTCATACAGTCCTTTCTTCCCTTTCTCTTAAGTCCTCCCATTCCGACACGTTCCCTTCAACCTGTACTCCTATATCCTAAGCCTCCTTCAAATTTCTCTCAGTTGACTCAATATTCTCTCTTTCTCTCCCTTCATACAGTCCTTTCTTCCCTTTCTCTTAAGTCCTCCCATCCCTTTTCTCCCTTGCCCAACGTTTTTGTGACCCATTTCTCCCATATCCAGTGTTCTTTCCTCCTTTGCCGGCCCTTCTACACTCTCTTCTTTCCTTTCTTCTAAATTTTCCCATCTCAAAACGTTTCCTGTCTCCCTTTTCTCCTCATATCCAACGTTTCCTTCACCCTTTCCTTCCCTATCCAATGTTGTCTCTTACTGTGCCCTCCATACATTCTCTCCTTCCCTTTCTTCTAAATTTTCCCATCTCAAAACGTTTCCTGTCTCCCTTTTCTCCTCATATCCAACGTTTCCTTCACCCTTTTCTTCTCTATCCAATGTTCTTTCTTCCTATGCCCTCTACAGATAATCTTCCTCCCTTTCTCCTAAATCCTACCATCCCGAGACATTCCCTTCACTCTTTTCTCCTCCCCAGCATTCCCTCAACCTTTTCTCCTCTATCCAACGTTCTCTCTTTCTTTGCCTCTATTCACAGGTTCAAAGTCTCCATTCTTCGTCCTTCTCTTTGCCTCCTCCATAACACACACTCACCTTTCCTCCTCCTATTTGTCCTTTTTCTTCCTCTCCCTCGTGATTGACATTCAACACTTAACGTTCGCCTTTCCTCGTTTTCTCTAAATCCCTGTTTCTACATTCTCTAGTTTGGCTCCAAGCAGTGTCACGCATAAACCACGCCTCGGCCGTGTCTCCTCCCACAAACCTGCGTGTGACATGACTTGGTATATATAGACTTTGGTCCTGAGAGCATCGCTGAGAACACGGACACTGGATAGCCACATCACGCACGCAGATCCATATCATATAACTACGTCCATTTATCTCTGTTTTACATATTAACAACACCATTTTCGTTGGCAAATTAATACCGCGTACAGGCAGTTTTGCATGCATAATTAAAACTAGCACTAATTAGCGTCACTCGGGGTATGTTTTGGTATTATTTTCCACATTTGAAGGTCAGAACAGACTGCACTGGGCCGTTGACGTCCTCGGCGAGAGCTCAGAGTGAAGGCAGCCTTGCTCACGCCGCCACGGGTCAGGCCTTCCCCCGCCGCCACGCCACGCTTCGTTGGGCACAACATCAATAAAAGGACAGATTTTCCATGTACAGACGGCCGAGGCAGAATCGAACGAGAGACAGGCGGCTACAACTCAGGTATTTCATGGGGAGGAAACTACACATATTTATTTACATTTTAGTGCCGGAGTTTGCGACAGGAAGGAGAATAAGGATATAAAATGTACAGTGTGAAAGATTGACTCTCTCTCTCTCTCTCTCTGTCTCTGTCTCTGTCTCTGTCTCTCTCTCTCTCTCTCTCTCTCTCTCTCTCTCTCTCTCTCTCTCTCTCTCTCTCCTCATTTCCTTAAGAGTCGCTGGAAAGAGAGCTAAGCCAAACGACCTCCACGTCAGAAGAGAAGCCTTGATCCTTCACTCTGTATCTCGCCTCACGGGACTGCTTGGCGAGACACACCGACGATGGGCTTCAGAGGAATGGATGTCAGCCAAGGAACACCCCCAAGCCATCACATATATAACATACTATAGCCACCGTACTTTGAACTGACCCAGAAGCGGAGACTCAAAACAGCCACGATTCCTGTATTCTTAGACTCTCGGCTCTCACGATATTACCAAAGCCCACAGATCGGGTTCTGATTAGTGTTTCTTCACGTTCATGGTGCAGAAGAAGGGTCAAAGTATCACTAGGCTCATAAACTACCCACGGAAACACTTGCACAACCTCTACGAAAGCCTTATCAAATGTGTGTGTGTGAGTAAGCCCCTGAATGTTTAAAAATATGGACCCAGGGAGAGAGGGGGGAAGGGGCAGGGGAATGGGCAAGGGAAGGGGAAGGGACAGGGGAAGGGGAAGGAACAGGAGAGGAGACAAAGGAGGAAAGGCGGGGGGGGTAAGGAGGTGCCGGAGAAGGAAGAGAAAATCGCATCACCGGCCTGGAAGCAGAAGAAAGGAAATGAAAGAAAACGGAATTAAAGATGAGAAGTTGGATAGCTCGCAAAAGAAGAATGCCGGCGGGGGCGCTTAACGAAGAAAATGGGAACCGGGAAGCCTTCAAGAGCTGGAGGATATCCGTTTGCCTCGCTTGAATGCCACGACCCCTTGGAACCCTTCTGCTTTGAGCCCTTTTGCCGCCAGAGATTCGTCCTTAACTTCACAAAAGGCATCGCCATTAATATCAGCATTTGCCATGATTATCAAGGGAGAGAAAGGAGTCAAGGGCAATCAGTAGTTATCCTCCCTCGCTCTCCCTCTCTCCTAATAGTTCGTATATACACCAAGACGTATTACGGCCTCAACAACAGCTCAAAAGAAAATGGGACCCGGGAAGCCTTCAAGAGCTGGAGGGTATCCGCTTGGCTCGTCTGAATGCCCCCCTCTCCCTCTCTTTCCTAATCGTTCGTATATGCACCAAGACATATTTTTAAGGCCTCACCAGCCGCTCAAAAGACTCGAACCCCTGACCGAGAGGAATAAGAGCAAGGTACCCGTGAAAAAGATCCTTCTTGTGCCCTGTTTTCGAGGCGAGCTTTAGATTTCAACCGTTCAGAGAAAGAGAGAGGATGGAAAGGATGAGAGAATGATGAAAAGATGTGTTATGAATTTGATTGGGCGGAAGAAAGAGAGATTAGAAGAAGAAAAGAAATGAATGGAAGGAAAGAGAAGAGGGGAAAAAGACGAGTGAAAATGAGAAAATGAAAAGATGAAGATGAGGTTGAGTGGGCAGAAGGGGACGGATGTGAAGAAAGAAGAAAAATATGGAAAAAAGGAAATAGAAGAGGAGGAGGAAAAAATGCAATTGTGTTGATGTTAGAAAATGAAAAGATGAAGATGAACATGAGGTTGATTAGACAGAAGAGAAGGAGTAAAGAAAGGAAAAGATAAGAATGGAAGGAAAATAGAAGAAGAAGAAGAAGAAGAAGAAACAGCAAAACAAAATTGTGTAGATAAGACGATGAAAAAATACAAAAAAATGAGGCTGATTGGAAGGAAGAGAAGCGAAAGAAAAGGAAAAGAAAAATAATGAAAAAATATATCAGGGAATAGAAGAGAAATACAAGAAAAGCATAAGTCCGGAAAACAGCATCGTGGGAGGACTTGAAACAGCCGTGTAAGTGTTCCTGTTTCCTGGATATTGCAAGCAGGCGAGTTTTTATATAGTTTTTTTTTTTATTTCTCTCTCTCTCTCTCTCTCTCTCTCTCTCTCTCTCTCTCTCTCTCTCTCTCTCTCTCTACTGTTACTACTGCTACTACTACTACTACTACTACTACTACTACTACTACTACTACTACTACTAATAATAATAATAATAATAATAATAATAATAATAATAATAATAATAATAATAATAATAATAATCTCTCTCTCTCTCTCTCTCTCTCTCTCTCTCTCTCTCTCTCTCTCTCTCTCTCTCAACAACTTATAACTCTTTCACGCGGGGCACATCACGACCTCCCCCGAACTAAATTTGATCAATGTCTTTCCGATTCTTCCTCTATCTTCTTGTTATGTGGAGTTGCGTGTTGGAGGAGTTTTTCATTTCATTTCATTTTCATTCTTTTCATCCTCCTTTTCCTCATCTTTCCATCATTCTTTCATCCTTCTCTCTCTTCCCTTTTATCATTTTTCTTATCCTTCTCCTCCTTTTATCAACCTTGAACATTTTTGACTCTCGAACTGCATCCGACCCTCTGACTTTACCATCCAATCGCTTTTGACTTCACGGTAACACAAACGTCGGCAAAGAGTAGTCATCATCATCATCAGCTGTTATTAGACACCCCCACCTGCCTCGATTCCACCTTTCCAACGGCCCCGTGTCTGATGTTATTGAGCTCACTTCTGCTCTGACAATGGTTCTAATTTCAGCTCTCCGCCTAGTTATAATCTCCCTGTTGTGACTTATATAATTCTTAAGCTGAAGTTCTGATTCGATTTAGACTGTGAATATGTGTACTCTTTAAGAATATACTTTACTCAAATAAGATAATAAATAGATTCTGCTCTTTTTCAAGTTTTTTCATCCTTTTTGTTCATTCTTTCATCTTTTCATTCATCTCCTTCCCTTTTCCTCGTCATTTTCATTCTGCTAATCATCATTTTTTCTCATTTTCTTTTTCTTTTTTTTTCTTATTTTCTTTTCGTTTTCTTTTCCTCGTCATTTCATTCTTCTAATCATCTTTTTTCTCATCTTTTCATTCTTCTTTTTCTGCTTTCTTTTGTGGGATTGTATTTTCATTCTTTTCATTCTCTTTTCCTCGTCATTTCATTCTTCTAATCATCTTTTTTTTAATCTTTTCATTCTTCTTTTTCTACTTTCTTTCGTGGGATTATATTTTCATTCTTTTCTTTCTCCTTTTCTCGTCACTTCATTCTGCTAATCATCTTTTTTCTCATCTTTTCATTCTTCTTTTTCTACTTTCTTTCGTGGGATTGTATTTTCATTCTTTTCCTTCTCTTTTCCTCGTCATTTCATTCTGCTAATCATCTTTTTTCTCATCTTTTCATTCTTCTTGTTCTACTTTCTTTCGTGGGATTGTATTTTCATTCTTTTCCTTCTCTTTTCCTCGTCATTTCATTCTTCTAATCATCTTTTTTCTCATCTTTTCATTCTTCTTGTTCTACTTTCTTTCGTGGTATTTTCCTCCCCTGCTTCTCCTCCTCCTCTTCTTCTTCCTCTTCCTCCTCTCATATCCATCATACCTCATATCGTACATTCGTCTCATTTCTTTCTTGCTTTCTTTCAGTTTTCTCTTTTATTTTCTCTTCCGTTTCAACTTTCCCTGTGATGTTGTTTTCCTCCTTCTGCTTACCTCATCCCTCCTGCTATCCTCCTCTGCTCTTCTACCTACTGCTTCTAATATACCTCCTTCTGCTATTCCTCCTGCTTCTCCTATCCTCCCTTCTCCTATTCCTTATCCTGCTTTTTACCTTCCTTTTCTCCGTTCTGCTTTTCCTATCATCGTATGGACAGGGACAAGACCAGCGGGGATATGAGACGGAACCTGACCCCAAAATCTACTGACTCCCTTCCCTCATCTTACCCTAAACACACTTCCACTTGTCTGCATCCCTCCCCTTCCGCACACAGCCCCACTAAACTTGGCACACACACACACACACACACACACACACACACACACACATACACACGTACATATATACATACCCTGCCCCCTCACACACAAACTTAATACTACAGCAACTACCAATACCATCACAGCCACCACCATCACCAACAAATACAAATGTTTGCACTGTATACATATCAACTGTTCTTTCCTCTATTTTTTTTACAACAAAGGAGACAGCTCAAGGGCACAAAAAAAAGGAAACAATAATAATAAAAAGGCCCGCTACTCGCTGCTCCTAAAAAAAGAATCAAAAGAGGTGGCCGAAAGAGAGGTCAATTTCGGGAGGAGAGGTGTCCAGATACCCTCCTCTTGAAAGAGTTCAAGTCGTAGGCAGGAGGAAATACAGATGAAGGAAGATTGTTCCAGAGTTTACCAGCGTGAGGGATGAAAGAGTGAAGATGCTGGTTAACTCTTGCATAAGGGGTTTGGACAGTACAGGGATGAGCATGAGTAGAAAGTCGTGTGCAGCGGGGCCGCGGGAGGGGGGGGAGGCATGCAGTTAGCAGCTTCAGAAGAGCAGTCAGCGTGGAAATATCGATAGAAGATAGAAAGAGAGGCAACATCGCGACGGAATTTAAGAGGTAGAAGACTATCAGTAAGAGGAGGAGAGCTGATGAGACGAAGAGCCTTAGACTCCACTCTGTCCAGAAGAGCTGTGTGAGTGGAGCCCACCCACACGTGAGATGCATACTCCATACAAGGGCGGACAAGGCCCCTGTATATGGATAGCAAGTGTGCAGGGGAGAAAAACTGGCGGAGACGGTACAGAACGCCCAACCTCGAGGAAGCTGATTTAGATGCTGTGACTCGCATCATCAAACGTTTTGGGCTCTTGCTACGAACGTTTTTTGAAGGCCACAGAGGAGATACATCGGGCTGTCATATGTATTTTTCCCGTTCATGGCCCAGAAGTCCTTCCAAAACTACTCCTTACAACTTCTGCGGGAGGATTTTTACATGGATTTAGTAATGTTTCGTAGAGTTTGGTAATATGGTCCTCAATCCCTCCACCCCCAGCATCACCGCCACCGCCGCCATCACCTCCCCCGCCCCCGCCGCCGCCGCTCCTCTCCTGACATCAATATTCAGGCTGCGGGCTTGTGGGGGCCTATGGTAACAACAGAAAACTACGCTGGCATCTCATGGGGAAAAAAACGCCCCCGCCGCCCCCTCCCCCACACACACTCACATATATACACATACAGTGCTTCGTGGTACAGTGGTTAGCACGCTCGGCTCACAACCAAGATATTCCGGGTTCCATTCCACGGTGGAGTGAAGACAATGGGTCCCAGCTGTGAAGAAGTATTGTGTATAAGACTAGAATTGTGTCCCGCCTCCCGAGTGTGTGTGTGTGTGTGTGTGTGTGTGTGTGTGTGTGTGTGTGTGTTTACAGCAAAGGAGACAGCACAAGGGCACAACAAATAGGGAACAAACAATAAAAAAAAGCCCGCTACTCGCTGCTCCTGTTAAGAATCCGAAGAGATGGCTGTGGAGGAGGTTCGTGTCTGTGTGTGTGTGTGTGTGTGTGTGTGTGTGTGTGTGTGCTGCAGTGGTTGGTACACTCGGCTTACAAGCAAGAGATCCCAGACAGTTCCCCGGCAGCGTTGACAGTGACGGATAGCCCCTCACAGCTGCGCCACGCTCGCCCTGCAAAGAGCGGCTCCAGGCATCACCCAAGCGCTTGTCCAGCTTATCTGAAATGACTGTTATCAAGTACGCCTGGCGAGGACGGTATTGCTTACTGGCTGGGAAGGGACTAACAGACTCTCCTTGGACCGGGATCTGTAATAACTCCCGGGTGACGAGCATCCCAGAAGGAGTGGGGGGCTGCAGGAGGGTGAAGCCTATCCCCCCGTAGGAAGTTTGCTTAAGTTAACCCCTTGGATGCGGATTTCCTACAAGAAGACATTACCTACAAGAAAAGTGGAACAATCTCTCTCTCTCTCTCCTCTCTCTCTCTCTCTCTCTCTCTCTCTCTCTCTCTCTCTCTCTCTCTCTCTCTCTCTCTCTCTCTCTCTCTCTCTCTCTCTCTCTCTCTCTCTCTCTCTCTCTCTCTCTCTCTCTCTCTCTCTCTCTCTCTCTCTCTCTCTCTCTCTCTCTCTCTCTCTCTCTCTCTCTCTCTCTCTCTCTCTCTCTCTCTCTCTCTCTCTCTCTCTCTCTCTCTCTCTCTCTCTCTCTCTCTCTCTCTCTCTCTCTCTCTCCCTATCTATCTGTTTATCCTCCCCTTTCAAAGCCTCCTCCCCGCCAACGCTCATTGCCATGTCCTCCTCTCGGGCAGACAAGCGATCAGACCGTCCCTCATCACCAACCTCGAGGCACTGAAGAGAGGCTCGCATTTCACTTCAGTTGATGGCCCTTGGTATCGGCCCTTCTGTCACCAAGAGTACTTTTCACTGTGGGTTCTGCTTTTGTATTTTAATTCCTCTTTTTCGTACAGATTTCACACAGCAGTTATTTTTTATCCTTGACTGTGATATCATTTGGCCTGAATTGGATGGCTCCTGCATTGCTATTGGAAGCGTCGTAACCAACAACTACAGGGGAAAAAGAACAGGAAGAATGTCAGTCCAAGGAAAACACATCAGACCACAGCCATGGGAAACGATTAGACTTGGCGTAGCAGCAATACCAGAAAGAGCGAACCACGAAAGCAACAACAACTCCAGGAGGGAAGAAACAGACCAGCAAGCAAAACAGGCCCCGGGAAAACATATCAGACATCAGCACCACCAGCGGCGTCCAGGCTTTATGTAGGGCGACGTTTCTTAGGCAACGTGATGTGACGCCGACTCGTGGAAGATCCTCCTCTCAAGGGGTTGGGTCCGAGGGGTGAAAGACCTCTGCGTGTGTGAGTGTGTGTGTGTGTGTGTGTGGGGTGAGGTCGTACACATGAAAGAGGGGTTGGAGGGATGGAATACGACAGCAGAGGAGAGGAAGCGAAGGGAAAAGGAGGTTAGGGGATGGAAGAATGGAGTCAAATGCGATGGTTTGAGGTTGATGCAGCTGGAAAGAGAGAGGAAGGGAAGCGAAGGGAAGGGAAGGGAAGGGAAGGGAAGGGAAGGGAGGGGATGGGAGGAAGGAAGGAAGGAAGGAAGGAAAGGGAAGGGAAGGAGAGGAAGAGGAAGGAAGGAAGGAAGGAAGGGAAGGAAGCGAAGGAAGGAAGGGAAGGAAAGGGAAGGAAGGAAGGGAGGGAAGGAAGGGAAGAAGGGAGGGAAGGAAGGAAGGGAAGGAAGGAAGGAAGGAAGGAAGGAGGAAGAAGGAAGGAAGGGAAGGAAGAAAGAAGGAAGGGAAGGGAAGGAAAGCGAAGGGAAGGGAAGGAAGGGAAGGAAAGGGAAGGGAAGGGACGGGAAGGGAAGGGAAGGGAAGGGAAGGGAAGGGAAGGGAAGGGAAGGGAAGGGAAGGGAAGGGAAGGGAAGGGAAGGGAAGGGAAAGAAAAGGAGAGGAAAGGAAAGGAAAGGAAAGGAGAAAAGAACAGAGAAGGAAAGATAGGAAAGGGAAGGAGAGAGACAGACAGAGACAGAGACAGACAGACAGAGAGAAACACTAACCCACTCAGACAGCCAGACCGGTAAAAATAACTCGAAGAAAGTGAAAGCCTCGAGAGAGATGACAAGACAAAACAAGATGAGACAGGACAGGACAGGACAAGACAGGACAGGACAGGACAGGACAGGACAAGACGGAAGACAAGAATAAACAAAAGGAGACTGACGAGAAAATAACAAAGGAAGAGAAAGGAAAGGAAGGGAAAGGATAGGAAAGGAGAGAGAGAGAGAGAGAGAGAGAGAGAGAGAGAGAGAGAGAGAGAGAGAGAGAGAGAGAGAGAGAGAGAGAGAGAGAAATACCTCGGTGTGACTTCGACCCCAACTCAACCTAACCCAAACCAGACCCAACCCAGACCCAACCCAACCCAACCAGACCCAACCAGACCCAACCACCAAACCCAACTTAACCCAGCCCAAACCCAACCAGACCCAACACAACCCAACCAGACCCAACCATACCTAACCCAACTTAACCCAGCCCAAACCCAACCAGACCCAACCCAACCAGACCCAACCATACCAAACCCAACTTAACCCAGCCCAAACCCAACCAGACCCAACCCAACCAGACCCAACCAGACCAAACCAGACCCAACCCAACTAGACCCAACCCAACCCAACCCACGCCCGCGGAGGAAAACAAGCACCCGAACGTAAAAGAAGATAACGTCGCTTTGGAAACAAGAAAAAAAATGACGGATAGCGAGACAGCAGATGGAAAGGCAATCACAAGGCGAGCGCATCAAAGAAAAAAAGAACAGAAAAAGAAAAAAACAAAAGAATCTCATATTTTCTGCCACGGGATGCTAGAAAATGAACGGGGGAAAATGTCTGTCTGTCTGTCTGTCTGTCTGTCTGTCTGTCTGTCTGTGTGTGTGTTTGTTTGTTTGTTTGTGTGTGTCTGTCTGTCTGTCTGTGTCTGTCTGTCTGTCTGTCTGTCTGTCTGTCTGTCTGTGTGTTTGTTTGTTTGTTTGTGTCTGTCTGTCTGTCTGTGTGTCTGTGTGTCTGTCTCTCTGTCTGTCTGTCTGTCTGTCTATCCTTTTCTTTCCTCTCCTCTCCTCTCCTCTTCTTTCCTCTCCTTTCCTTTCCTTTCCTTTCCTTTCCTTTCCCTTGGCGAAGGAAGGAGAACAGAAGGATAAGGACTTAACATAAACAAGGTCATGAATAGAGCAAAATGGATAAATAAATAAACAAAATAAAATAGTAAAATAAATCACGGAAAAAAGTATGATATGTATAGACTCATTAACTTAAACAAACCCTAATTCATTATCTAAACCATTTTAATAACATAAATAAAACCTCACTCGACAGCACTCAGCGTTGCAAATTGTCGTACTTTGAACATTGCATATATCATTTTTTAAGCTCCAAGACTGACCCAACCTCACCAAAAACGATAGAAAATTAAAGTTATCGTTGAAACTGTTATATATTGATGGATTTCGTACTTTTTGCTATAGTTATCGTACAGAACACCTCTCCTCCCGAAACTGACCTCTCTTTCGGCCACTCCTCTAAGTCTTTTAAGGAGCAGTGAATAGCGGTTTTTTTTCACATATGTATAATTTTGTATGGCTTTGAAATGACTCTTCTGCTGTAAAAATAAGAATAAGACTCTATGAAAATGCCCTGCGCTGAGTACGGTAATTTGTCAAGGCTGATAGGGGGGAAAAAATGATAAGGGAAGAGAAAAAAGAAGATGGGAGAGAAGAATAGAAAGAAAGTTGACGAGGAGGAAATTACGTAACTTTGCAGATTCTGGTAGATTTACGAGCGTGACGATTTGCCTCCTCCTGCTCTTCTTCCTCTTCTTCCTTCTTCTTTGTCTTCCCCTTCTTTCTTTCTTTTCTTTTTTTTCTTCTTCGTATCCTTTTTCTTCCTTCCTTCCTTCCTCCTCCTTCTCCTCTTCCTCTTCCTCCTTCTCATCCTCTTTATCCTTCCTATCGTTTATTCATTCTTGTTCTTGTTCTTCTTCTTCTTCTTCATCTTCTTTTTCTTCATCTTCTTCTCCTCTTTCTTCCTCTTCTCCTTCTTCTTTTCCTCCTTCCCTTCTCCCCTTTTCTCTTCCTGTCTCCTCTGTCCCTTTCTCCTTCCTTTCATCTTCTTCCAACATCCTTTTTTAATTAACCATTCTCATCTCCATCTTCTTCTTCCTCTCTTTGTTCTGTTTCGTTCTTTGCATTTCCTATCTTCTCTGCATCTCCTATCATCCCTTTCCTATCCTCATTTTCCATTTCCTATTTTGTTTTCATCTCCAATATCACTACCCCGTTTTCCTCTATTTTGGGTTCGTTTTCAGAGATTTTACATTTTTTTTAAGTCTATCCTCGTAATTTTTTTTTTGCGTCGTTTTTAGCATATTAATCTTCCTCGCGTTCTCCTTTTGCGCCGGTAGGCTCTCTTGAGGGGCCTGGATGGTGTTCTGCCCCAGTCCGTCATGGCGCGGGCAGGTGTTTATAGTGGCGCCATCTTCTCTTGGCTCATGCTGCCCCCCGGAACTCGTTCTTGATTCACTTGGACGGTTTCCTCTAGAGTCCGGGATGATGGGTAGTCTTCAGGACAGCATGTGGGTAGTTTTAAGCCACTCGGCGGTGACTGAAAAATCCGAGGTGGTAGCGTGGGGATTCGAACTCGCGTCGTAAATGTGGGCCCAGCACGCTACCACTCAGCCACCGCCTACCCAACATTTTTTAGGCATTTCCTTTTTACATTTCCCAATCACGTCCCTTTTCTCTCACTTTATCTCGCTGTCTTCACGTCGGAAACACGTCAACCCAAACGAGGTCCCACAACGACAAATGTTCGTGAAGACATAACAGTGGTCGGCTTCCCCCAAAAAAACTCATATTTAGGACGAATTTTAAGCTCCTCTTGTTAAGCCTGAAAAAAATATTACCGAGCTGGAATACGAAATGACCAACCACGCCAACGCTACACAGGACGAACAGGATTAACAGCTGCCCACGCATTTTTACAGCAAGATTTGTGGAGATGAAATACAGATACGTAATGACAGTAAGTGAGGTTAAGGAGAGAAAATTGAATCTGTTAATTAAGGGACGAGCGGGCAAAACACCTTCCCAACTTTTTTACAGCAAGACTTGTGGAGATGAAATACAGAGGATGATAAGCTTAATGATAGTAACTTGCAGGGAGAAAAGAAGGGAAGGAAAGGAGAGAGAATTGAAGCTGTTAATGGTCGAGCAGGCAAAACAGTTCCCCACATATTTGCAACGAGACTTAAAGAGATTAAATACAGAGGATGTCAATTAATGATACTGAGATATAGGAAGAAAAGAAAGAAGGACTAGAGGGAAATTTAAGGCTATTGAAGGACTAGCAGGCAAAACAGTTCCCCACATATTTGCAACGAGACTTAAGGAGATTAAATACAGAGGATGGCGATTAATGATACTGAGATATAGGAAGAAAAGAAGGAAGGAATAGAGGGAAATTTAAGGCTATTGAAGGACTAGCAGGCAAAACAGCTTCCCACATATTTGCAACGAGACTTATGGAGATTAAATACAGAGAATGTCAATTAATGAAACTGAGATATAGGAAGAAAAGTGAAGGAAAGGAGGGAAATTTGAAGCTGTTAATGGACGAGCAGGCAAAACAGTTCCCCACATATTTGCACCGAGACTTATGGAGACTAAATACAGAGAATGTCAATTAATGATACTGAGATATAGGAAGAAAAGAAGAGAAGGAATGGAGAGAAATTTGAAGCTATTGAAGGACTAGCAGGCAAAACAGTTCCCCACATATTTGCAACGAGACTTATGGAGATGAAATACAGAGGATGGCAATTATTGATACTGAGATATAGGAAGAAAAGAAAGAAGGAATGAAGGGAAATTTGAAGCTGTTAATGGACGAGCAGGCAAAACAGCTTCCCACATATTTGCAACGAGACTTATGGAGATTAAATACAGAGGATGGCAATTAATGATACAGAGATATAGGAAGAAAAGAAAGAAGGAATGGAGGGAAATTTAAGGCTATTGAAGGACTAGCAGGCAAAACAGTTCCCCACATATTTTCAACGAGACTTATGGAGATTAAATACAGAGGATGGCAATTATTGATACTGAGATATAGGAAGAAAAGAAGAGAAGGAATGGAGGGAAATTTAAGGCTATTGAAGGACTAGCAGGCAAAACAGTTCCCCACATATTTGCACCGAGACTTATGGAGATTAAATACAGAGGATGGCAATTATTGATACTGAGATATAGGAAGAAAATAAGGAAGGAATGGAGGGAAATTTAAGGCTATTGAAGGACTAGCAGGCAAAACAGTTCCCCACATATTTGCAACGAGACTTATGGAGATGAAATACAGAGGATGGCAATTATAGATACTGAGATAGAGGAAGAAAAGTGAAGGAAAGGAGAGAAATTTGAAGCTGTTAATGGACGAGCAGGCAAAACAGTTCCCCACATTATTTGCAACGAGACTTATGGAGATTAAATACAGAGGATGGCAATTATTGATCCTGAGATATAGGAAGAAAAGAGAAGGAAAGGAGAGAAAATTCAAGCTGTTAATGGACGAACAGGCAAAACAGCTTCCCCACATATTTGCAACAAGACTTATGAAAAAAGAAATACACAGGGTAAGTTTCTAAGTCGACATATTACAAACTCATCGTAGAAAGTGAAACAGAAAATTCAACAAACCCAACCAACAGCGCCTTGAAAAACAGGTCAAAAACGGCACATATCAGGCACGCTATTAGTACCAAAGACAAATGTGACGTTTTAAAATTCAAGCTATATTCCTTTCCCGTGACCCAGCCTCCATCGACACCATGAAGCTTAAAGTAATGGTGAAATTCAAAAGTATAGCTCAGAAAATAAAGCAAAGGTAAAAAAAATAAAAAGTAAAAAAGGAACAGTAAAGCAAAAACGTAAAATGCCATGATATTTTTAAGCTTTGGGAGTATATTGAAAAAATACTCCATTAACACATATTGGTAAGAGTAGGAAATATAGCGAAAGAATGCATCGTTACTAACAATGGACCCGGGGCCTGATTTAATTTGGGGACTTGATTTGGTGATATAGATTTACATATTGCAATGAAACTCCATCACCTCGTAAAATATGAAAAGTCTGCGTGAGGGAATTCCACTGAGATCTGAGTGCTAGCCAGGCTGCCCAAATGGAGGACCCTCGATTCTCTCTCTTTTTCTCTATTCGATTCCCTCTCTCATGCGGTGGCTGAGTGGTAGCGTGTTGGGCCCACATTCACCACGTGATGGACGACGCGGGTTCGAATCCCCACGCTACCACCTGGGATTTTTCAGTCACCGCCGAGTGGCTTAAAACTACCCACATGCTGTCCTTAAGACCACCCATCAACCCGGACTCTAGAGGAAACCGTCCAAGTGAATCAAGAAGGAGTTCCGGGGTGCAGCATGAGCCAAGAGAAGATGGCGCCACTATAAACACTTGCCTGCGCCATGACGACCCAAGGGGCATATTCTTAAACACCTCGGCATTCAAGCACACACAAGGCTTTCGTGGGAGTTGCGGGCCTTTCCGTGGGTAGTTCAATGACGCTGGTGGTAGTCTGACACAGCCTCTGTACCGTGAACTTGAAAACCAACTCATGAGATCCCGTTTAATCCCCTTTGAGGCCTTTGTAAACAGTTAACGTGAGCTGTGGAAGTGTCTGAGAATGTCTCCAAAAGTTGAATTGACTATGAATGTCCTGGCTGGGTGATACTATGGTGTAAGGGAGACTTGCTTGTGGTATTCGAGTTACGTTTTGTTCTTGATAATGACGTGAATGGAGAAGAGAAGGAATGTAGAGAAAATTGAGGCTTTTGAAGGACGAGCAGACTAGACTTGATATGAATGAGCAAGCGAAGTTATACTACGGTGTGAGGGACACTTGCTCGTGGTATTCGAGTTACGTTCTGCTCTCAAGTATGTCGAGTATTTCACAGTTATACAAGACGAAAAGCGGTGGATGAATGGATAGCGTGACGGTGCCGCGTTCAGAGCGACGCGGGTTCAATCCCCGCCCGGTGCCACCAAGCTGGGATTTTTTAGCCGCCGCCGAGTGGCTTAAAACTACCTACACGCTGTCCAGAAGACCACCTATCAACCCGGACTCTAGATTCTAGGATTAAAGATGAGCTCCGGGAGGGCAGCGTGAGCCAATGCAAGATGGCGCCACTCTAAACACTCGCCTGCGCCAGAACGGGCTGGCCCGACCATCAGGCCCCACCGGGAAGAGGCCTTGGGCCGACCATCAGGATCCATCGGGAAGAAGCCTTGGGTCGACCATCAGGATCCACCGGGAAGAAGCCTTGGGTCGACCATCAGGATCCACCGGGAAGAAGCCTTGGGCCGACCATCAGGATCCACCGGGAAGAAGCCTTGGGCCGACCATCAAGATACACCGGGAAGAAGCCTTGGGCCGACCATCAGGATCCACTGGGAAGAAGCCTTGGGCCGACCATCAGGATCCACCGGGAAGAAGCCTTTGGCCGACCATCAGGTTCCACTGGGAAGACGCCTTGGGCCAACCATCAAGATCCACCGGAAGAAGCCTTGGGCCGACCATCAGGATCCACCCGGAAGAAGCCTTGGGCCGACCATCAGGATCCACCGGGAAGAAGCCTTGGGCCGACCATCAGGATCCACCGGGAAGAAGCCTTGGGCCGACCATCAGGATCCACCGGGAAGAAGCCTTGGGCCGACCATCAGGATCCACCGGGAAGAAGCCTTGGGCCGACCATCAGGATCCACCGGGAAGAAGCCTTGGGCCGACCATCAGGATCCACCGGGAAGAAGCCTACCGGCGCAATAGACCTCGACGTAAAAAATAAGTAAAAAATAAAATCCTTTCCCTGACTATTACTTCCCATTTTCACTACAAAGCACTTCGTCACCCTTCCCTTGCTCACAGCCGCTCGTCACTCCTTCCTCCGAGCGGTCTGTTCCCTTATTCTTGTCCTCCCTTTTTCCTAGCCCTCACCGTTACGTCATGGCAATGGTCTTCCTCTCTCCTCCCTCCACGCTACATTTCCTCACTTGAACGCCTCCTCGGCCTTCCCCTCTTCACGCGATCTCTTAATTCTCCCTTCCCTTAGATTCACCAGTTTTGTTCTTTGCTTCCTTTCTTTCTTTTCTTTCTTTCTATATTCCTTTCCTTCCTTCTAAAGCCTCCTCACTCTCTCTCTTCCCTTCGATTCAACAGTTTCGTTCTTTCCTTCCTTCCTTCCTTCCTTCCTTTCTTTCCATTCCTTCCTTCCATCCCTTTTCCAATAGACCTTACATTTGTTTTTTCTTCTTCTTTTTCTTCTTTTTCTTCTTCTTCCTCTTCTCTTCGCTTAAAGTCCACATTTTCCCTTACGAAGCCAGACACATCGATCTTTGGGTAGGAAAAAAGACCCTCCTCCCCTCTCAATCCCCTCCCCCCCAAACTATTGCCTTATATAAAAACAAAATTGAAAATGTCTCTACCAGGAGGGGAAAAAAAGGCTTATGCAGGAAATATAGCGCTAAACATGGATGAGGAGAGGAACCCAGTGTTAGTTAGCACAGAGGAGGAGGAAGGTCACACGCTTTGTACACGTGAGATGGTTTGCCTGGGGTGTGAAATATGATGTTGGAAACTCTGCAAGATAAAAAGATTCGTTTGTTGAAATGTTTTGATGGACCAGTAAGGAGTTAGGAAGCAGAGGGTAGGGAGACGAGAGAGAGAGAGAGAGAGAGAGAGAGAGAGAGAGAGAGAGAGAGAGAGAGAGAGAGAGAGAGAGAGAGAGAGAGAGAGAGAGAGAGAGAGAGAGAGAGAAATTGGAAAAGACATTCATGGAGCTGTTTTTTCCACCACCACCACCACAACCACCACCACCACCACCACCACCACCACCACCCAGAGTGATCCACCGTTCCCCGATATATAACTCGCCTGGCTCATAACCCGGGTAGCGATTTTAGGGAATT
>NC_066531.1:3441095-3443595 GCF_024679095.1 Eriocheir sinensis
AGCCTTGCACGAGTCGCCCCAGGCAGTCTCGTCTCCCACCAGTCAGGCAGGGAAGGTTTCAGACAGGCGGGGCTGTTGGCCGGATCGTTAAACACCTCCTCACCCAAGCACACATATTTGCCAAGGCTTTCATAGGAGTTGTGGGCCTTTCCAGGGGTAGTTTAATAACCCTGGTGGTAGTTTGACCCTTCTTCTGTACCGTGAACCTACACAAACGCTCATTAGAACCCAACTGATCTCCGTTTTGGCCTTTGGATATTCTTGACGTGAGAAGAAGGGTCGTTTAAGGATACCAACCTGTGTGTATCGGGAGCTCACGCAGAGGGTACAGTGAGGCATTGAGGTTCATGTTCTTAAACGCTTCGGACTCCCAATCAAGACCAGTTCCCAAGGCCACAGAGAAGATTCACCGGGTATTCATGGAGTCGATTTCGTGTAAGGCTTTCACTAGAATCACAAGACAACCCATGAAAATCCAAGCGACTTCTACGGGAGGATTTTCAAACAGACGACCTGATTAACCCGAAGACTGCCTGGCCTGAAGAAGAACTGCCGATAAGCTTTTAGGAAGGTTGGAAAGTTTCGTTTAGTCGGCGCAACATCTGTGGTCATATGCCGGACAGAGACAGAAAGGGAAGGAATTATAGGAGAAGGGAACAGACCCCAGGAGACGGGACACAACCCCCGAATAATACCTGGTACCCATTCACTGCGTAGGGTATCGGAAAAGCCGCCCAAATTTTTCCATTCCTCCCGGGAATCGAACCCGGGCTCTCTTGGTTGTGAGCCGAGTGTGCTAACCACTGCACCACGAAGCCCCCCTACGCTTTTTGGAATACGTGCTTAAGTTGTGACATGAAATGGGGTGAAAACTAAGGCATTTGGCTAAACATGAAAGCACGGGAGACGAGGTTGTTTGAGTGTATATATAGTTTTGTGCGCCGTTGAAAAGAGAGAATGTGGACGAATGCAGAAACAATGATGATGAGAAATGCGTTTGGGGCTGGTTTCCCGTTTACAAATGTTTTCCTTTTTCTATACAAGTACTCGTAGACGATAGACAGTTTGTTAGCGAAGGGGGCATGAGAGACGAGACTTATTTACTGTATACATAGCTCTGTGCACCATTTAATATAGAGTAGAGTAGTAGAAGAGAGGATAGAGATTGTAGAGCAAAGTAGAGAGAGAGAGAGAGAGAGAGAGAGAGAGTAGTTAAATAGAGTATGAATGAATGGATACACAAAAATTAGAAACGTTTTTTGTGTTGTTGTTTTTCTTCCTTTCCTTACGGTCTCTCTCTCTCTCTCTCTCTCTCTCTCTCTCTCTCTCTCTCTCTCTCTCTCTCTCTCTCTCTCTCTCTCTCTCTCTCTCTCTCTCTCTCTCTCTCTCTCTCTCTACCTTACCTAATGTCCTGTGTGGTCTCGTTATCTATGTAATTCTCTCTCTCTCTCTCTCTCTCTCTCTCTCTCTCTCTCTCTCTCTCTCTCTCTCTCTCTCTCTCTCTCTCTCTCTCTCTCTCTCTCTCTCTCTCTCTCTCTCTCTCTCTCTCTCTCTCTCAAAAAAAAAAATTAATAATATCCATCCTGGTGTTTGGAACTTAAGAAATGCCCCAAACTATACTTTTACCAAGCAGTTTTAAAAGAAGGGCTTCGATATCTAAGTTCTTTCACCCTTTGCAAGTTTTCTTTACATTTTCTCTCGTTTCCTCAAATACACTTAAAAATATAATATCCGTGCTGGTGTTTGGAACTTAAGAAATGCCCCAAACTATACTTTTACCGAGCAGTTTTAAAAGAAGGGCTTCGATATGTAAGTTCTTTCACCCCTTGCAAGTTTTCTTTACATTTTCCCTCGTTTCTTCAAATACACTTAAAAATATAATATCCGTGCTGGTGTTTGGAACTTCGGAAATGTCCCAAACTATACTTTTACCTAGCAGTTTTAAAAGAAGGGCTTCGATATATTAAATTCTTTCACCCCTTGCAAGTTTTCTTTACATTTTCACTCGCTTCCTCAAATACACTTAAAATTATCATCCATCCTGGTGTTTGGAACTTCGGAAATGTCCCAAACTATACTTTTACCAAACAGTTTTAAAAGAAGGGCTTCGATATATTAAGTTCTTTCACCCCTTGCAAGTCTCTACATTTTCACTCGCTACCTCAAATACACTTAAAATAACATCCGTGCTGGCTTACGTAGACGATCTGTATTGAGGTAATGTCAATCGGGTTATTATATGAAGGTGAAAACAGTTATATGAATCGATTATAGCAATACCCTTATCTCGCCTTCCTTCTCCCTCTGTCTCCTCTCCTTTTGTATAGGCCTACTCTTCTAATGATTTTTCTCTTTTTTTCCCTTTTCTTTCTCTACTTCCCCTCTTTTCCCTATTTCCCTTCCAGTTCTTTCTTCTTCCTTTCTCTTCAAACTTCCTATATCTTCCCCTTCCATTCTTATTTCTCATCTCTGTCCCTAACCTCTCCCTCTACCCTTTTCC